>NC_088402.1:28709014-28790952 GCF_034236695.1 Oncorhynchus nerka
GTGAGTCGTCTTGGGTATGTCTGTATCAGCTTTGAGTCATTACATTTACATTACATTTAAGTCATTTAGCAGACGCTCTTATCCAGAGCGACTTACAAATTGGTGCATTCACCTTTCTTGTGTATGTCTGTATCAGCTTTGAGTCATCTTGGGTATGTCTGTATCAGCTTTGAGTCATCTTGGGTATGTCTGTATCAGCTTTGAGCCATCTTGGGTATGCCTGTATCAGCTTTGAGTCATCTTGGGTATGTCTGTATTAGCTCTGAGTCATCTTGGTTATGTCTGTATTAGCTTTGAGTCATCTTGGGTATGTCTGTATTAGCTCTGAGTCATCTCGGTTATGTCTGTATTAGCTCTGAGTCATCTTGGTTATGTCTGTATTAGCTCTGAGTCATCTCGGTTATGTCTATATTAGCTCTGAGTCATCTTGGTTATGTCTGTATTAGCTCTGAGTCATCTCGGTTATGTCTGTATTAGCTTTGAGTCATCTTGGGTATGTCTGTATCAGCTTTGAGTCATCTTGTGTATGTCTGTATTAGCTCTGAGTCATCTTGGGTATGTCTGTATCAGCTTTGAACATCAGGATTTGGTGATTTTCTCACATTGTTATTTGCAGATTTTCTCAAGTTCTAGGAACACCCTTTGTAGCGTCATGTAGAGTCATGCATAGACATGTTTCAGGATTTGAAGGCCCATGACAAACTTTTTCAACCTCCAGAGAGGGAAGAGGAGCTGTCTCGCTTTCTTCACAACTGTGCCCATGTGTGTCGACCATTTTAAGTCTTTAGTGATTTGGACCCCGAGGAATTTGAAGCTGAGGTGATGTTGCCTACCCTCACTACCTGGGGTCAGCCAATAAGGAAGTCAAGGATCCAGTTATAGAGGGAGGTGTTCAGTCCCAGAGTCCTAAGATTGGTGACGAGCTTTCAAGGGGACAATGGTGTTGAACGCTGAGCTGTAGTCATTGAACAGCATTCTGTGACGACCCTCCCACTCTGTCTGCCAAATTCATTCTCTCTGCTCTTGTCTTCCTTAATAGGGTGTCAGTGGGCAGAGCTGGGAGGGTCGTCAGCGAAATAGGACACACCTAGGCTCGGGTGTGTCCCGGGGATAAATACACCTGTCCCCCATACATTGAGGAGACTCTCTCCATGTAGACAGACTGTTATTTTTGTTTGTGGCATTTTGTGGCTTGTTTTGGCACCTCACAACACCCTTCATTATCACCACACAACCATTCACTTGGTATTTTTGTAGTATTTTATTAGGATCCGCATTACCTGTTGCAAAAGCAGTAGTTACTCTTCCTGGGGTCCACAGATATTTGAGGGGTAGCTCTCGGGGGAACTGTGGAGGGGATCTTGGATGGTTGGTGGCCTGGGGGTTGGGTGCTTGGGCCAGTGGCCGAGAGGTCACTGGTTCCGGTCCCTGATTTGACTTGGTGGGAGATCTGTCGATGTGCCCTTGGGCAGGGCACTTGAACCTGGTTGCACCTGTGGGTCGCTCTGAGTGTCTACTGGATGACTGAATGTAATGTAAATGTTGAGCACCTTCACTGCAAGTAGATTGTATGTTTTATTTTTAAAGACAGGTTGAAAATGACCATGAATATGCATGCCAGCTGATCTGTGCATGCTCTGAGAATGGGCCCTGGAATACCTTCCGTTCCCGCGGCCTTGACCTGATTAAAGATCTTTCTCAAGTCGGCCTCGGAGAGTGAGATCAACCAGTTCTCTGGTTCGGTGGTGACCCTCATTCATAGTTTTGTGTTATTGTCGAAGCGTGCATAAAATGTGTTGAGTTCGTCTGGTAGAGTGTCATCGTTGGGCAGATCACGGCTGGGTCTTTCTTTATCATTCGTAATGGACTGTAGCCCCATGCGACAGGTGTCGGAGCGTTTGTAATATGATTCCACTTTATTCCTATATTGTCTTTTTGCTCAACTGATGACTCTGCAAAGGTCGTAGCGGGACATCTTGTACTTGTTCCTGTCCTCAGCCGTAGCCTCAGGTTTGTGTGCAGTAGCCATGTCCTTAGCGCCAACCTCAGTGTTAATCCAGGGCTTTTTATTGGGGAAGCTTTCACTGCGAACTTTCACTGTTGGGACAATGTCGCCGATGCATTTCCTTATGAAGCCGGTGACAGAGGTGGTTAGCTTGTCGATGTTATTGGCGGTGTTTCGGAACATATTCCAATCAACGCTAGCAAAGCAGTCCAGTAGAATAATCTCTGATTGTGATGACCATTTCACAACGGAGCAAGTCACAAATACGTCCTGTTTGAGCTTCTGCTTGTATACAGGAAGCAAGAGTACTGAGTCATGATCTGATTTGCCGAATGGCGGACGAGGGGGCCTTGTATGCTTGCTTGTGGGTAGAGTAACAGTAGTCAAGGACTCTATCTCTCCTAATGGTGAAGGACACATGTAAACTGTAGCTGGGGCTAGAGACTGATGCCCCGTTTACATCATGGAATATTTCATTACGGCATATGTCTTCACAGTCTTTCTCCGCTACTGAATGGACAAGTGTAGTGAAATGCATGACATCCGGCGCAACATAATGGAGTGCTTATGGGTAATGTGAGTGAGGCCTGAGAGAATGTTTAATGTGAATTTTGTTTCACCCATTTGAAAGTGTAGAGTATAACAAGAAAATCATTAAATAAACTGTCAGACTATAGGCTAATCTTCTCACATTTCAAATATCTGACAAAATTATATTATCAATGTAATCTGTTCACCTACAGTATAAGAAACCATCACACGTAGCAGATGTTCGTAACAAAACAACCCAAACTACATTGGCAATTGAGGTTTAATATTAAGTCAGTGTTAGACAAGTTCTGTCACCCTGTCACAGCATGACATGGACCTCCAAGGCCAGTGATTGTTCTCCACCCTTTAGAATGGTCACAGACATGTAAAACACAGTCCTTTACCTACTCTGTGATTTCATCATCATATTTTTCTGCCAGAGGCTGATTGTCCCTTTGAGGTTAAATTAATGAAGTGTCTCAATCAAACACGTCCATTTACCCTGCAATCAAATCCACACTGTGATTGTCAGAGGCTGCAGATGAGACAGAGGAAAAGAAGATGGTACCAGTGGGTTTAACCTCAATGACATTCTCTCTCATCGATCACATTCGAAATAATACTTTAGTTTTTTAGAGGGATTGAAAGAAGAAGAAATCAAGTTTTTTGGGGGTTTATCATTTCAATGAAATTAAGTTGAACCAACGTGGAATAGACGTTGAATTGACGTCTGTGCCCAGTGGGAAGGCACAATTGACCAGGAAAAGCTCATTTTGTTGGATTTAGAGGCCAGAAACCATGAAAGAAATCAGATTGAGCCCAAGCCAGGGCATGAGTTCATTCACGACATGGGACTAGAAGTATTATTGGGTAACACTTGATAAATTCTGACCTGGATAGTGTAAATGAAATGAGACTTTATTCTGGGTCTATTAATCAAAATGGGAGATGATACAATAATCCGGATCATAAGAATCTGTGGATTACAGAAGAAATCATCACGTTGGATGAGATTAAAACTCCTCAGACAAGTAAGGCAGGTCTGTTGTATTGTTACTACCATATAAAGCTGATGACAATGATGATACTGTGATCATAGAAATAAGAAAGAATAGAAAGGGCATCCCCATTGTTGTCAATGATGGCATAATGGGTGGACTGGCGGCCATTGCGAGTGTAAAGCAGAAAGGAAGGAGCAAAGCAGGAAGTCAAATCAGGAAGTGTACCCATCAATCTGTGCTGTGATTTGTTGAATCAATTCAAATAAAATTAAAATACATTCCATTGCATGAGCCACATCAGTTAGCATCACTTGAAGGAATATTCTTCATTACCATGAGAAGTATTACATCACAATACCAGGCAGCCATTGTGAGTGTACCCATAAATTTACCAGTCAAATTGCCAGAGATAGAGGTTCCAAGCCAGTTCTATTTAAGTGATAATGCTCTCGAAGCCAGTGTTTGGAGGATACATTGGCACGGGTGTTGTTAGACCCGAGACGAGGGAATTATCATTTTTATACAACGGGTTACCAACATATTCAAAGATTTATACAGTATATATTTGAATTAAAAACAATTTATTCATACTATTTCATCCTTCCACAAATCTGGGGTTGCTACCAAAGCCGGCTGTTTTTTTGTTCTATCGGTTCGGTTGATAGAGACGTGACCCAGTCGTTCAGTCTTTTTGTTTTGTTTCTATGGACGGGACCCAGTCGTTTGCTTTAAATGTTCCATTGCCATACTGGCTGGTAACGTTCCTGTCCTATGCTTTCTAGCTAGCCAACTACGGCTAACTTACAGTCATGTCAAAAAGTGCAGTCAGAATAATAGCAAGGTAGCAGCCTTTGCATTTGTTTATGCTGTTTTCTAGTGACATTTATTTGGATACATACATAACAATGTGCTAATGAGGCACAATTTCACCTGGTGTTCAGAGTAGCTGTCCCAACAGACAGACGGCGTAGCCGTCAGACGTCTGTTGTCTTGTCCCGTCCCATGTATATATATATTTCTTCGTATATATTTCGTACATATTTTTACTATTTTATTCATATCAATTCCCATTAACGGACTGAGCATACTCTCCTGCAACCCTTCTCACCCAATGTGGTACGGATCTGCTATTTTTTTTACACTTTAGCTAGTAGTCAGTTAGCCACTGCTAGCGGTTATTACCGTTAACTCGAACATCAGCCAGCTTCAGCCCGTTCAATTCCTGCCAGTCAACCCAGAGCATATCGAACTGCTTTTTCTCTACAGCATCTCAACATCTCCGGATTCCTACCGCAAGCTCTGAACCTTTACACTGGATCATCGCAGCTAGCTAACTGCTATCCGAGTGGCTACTCCTGGCTAACGTCTCTGTCCAAAAGCAAGCACCGGAGTTAGCCTGGAGCTAGGCCCATCTCCCGGCTAGCTGAAGAAGTTCATCAGCCAATTTTTGGGCTACAATACCTATTTTGCAAATTGGCCTGGACAATTTTACTGCCGGCACGGAGCCCCGCCGATCCATCACGACTGGTCTGCCGACGTAACCGTCAAAGGGGGTTTCAACAGGCTCGTCCGCCGCGACATCCCCCGAAGGACGTTCTGCTAGCCTGCTAGCCCCGGCCCGCTAGCTGTCTGAATCGCCGTGTCTCCAGCTCGCCCAGCTACTCACAGGACCCTATGATCACTCACATACGCATGACTCTCTCTAATGTCAATATGCCTTTGTCAAATGCTGTTTTGGTTATTGATTATTGTCTTATTTCACTGTAGAGCCTCCTGCCCTGCTAAATATGCCTTAGCTAGCCATTTTGTTCCACCCGTCACACATGCAGTGACCTCACCTGGCTTAAATGGCACCTCTACAGAAATCTCTCTCATCGTCACTCAATGCCTAGGTTTACCTCCACTGTATTCACATCCTACCATACCCTTGTCTGTACATTATGCCTTGAATCTATTCCGTGCACAGAAATCTGAAATCAGAAATCTGAAATCTACTAGACAAACAGTTCTTATAGCCTTTAGCCGTACCCTTATCCTACTCCTCCTCTGTTCCTCTTGTGATGTACAGGTTAACCCAGGCCCTGCAGCACCTAGCTCCACTCCCATTCGCCACGGCGCTCTCATTTGTTGACTCCTGTAACTGTAAAAGCCTTGGTTTCATGCATGTTAACATTAGAAGCCTCCTCCCAAAGTTTGTTTTATTTACTGCTTTAGCACACTCTGCCAACCCGGATGTCCTAGCCGTGTCTGAATCCTAGCTTAGGAAGGCCACCAAAAATCCTGAAATTTCCATCCCTAACTACATTTTCTGAAAAGATAGAACTGCCAAAAGGGGCAAAGTTTCAATCTACTGCAGAGATAGCCTGTCATACTATCCAGGTCTGTGCCCAAACAATTTGAGCTTCTACTTTAAAAAAATCCACCTTTCCAGAAACAAGTCTCTCATCGTTGTCGTTTGTTATAGACCCCCTTTAGCCCCCAGCTGTGCCCTGGACACCATATGTGAATTGATTGCCCCCATCTATCTTCAGAGTTTGTACTGTTAGGTGACCTAAACTGAGACATGCTTAACACCCTGGCCTTCCTCCAATCACCACCGATAAATCTACGATAATCAATCATTTCAACAAGCATTTTTCTATGGCTGGCCATGCTAGCCACCTGGCTACCCCTACCCCGGCCAACATCTCTGCACCCCCTGCAGCAACTCGCCCAACCCCCCCCCCCCCCCCGCCGCTTCTCCTTCACCGCAAAGATTGGAATGCTGCCGTAGACATCCCCCTCTTCAAAGGGGCAGACACTATAGACCCAAACTGTTATAGTCCTATATCCAACCTACCCTGCCTTTCCAAAATCTTCGAAAGCCAAGTTAACAAACAGATCACCTACCATTTCGAATCCCACCATACCTTCTCCACTATGCAATCTGGTTTCCGAGCTGGTCATGGGTGCACCTCAGTCACGCTCAAGGTTCTAAACAATATCAAACTGCCATCAATAAAAGACAGTACTGTGCAGCCGTTTTCATCGACCTGGCCAAGGCTTTCAACTCAATCACCGCATTCTTATCGGCAGACTCAATTGACTTGGTTTCTCTAATGACTGACTCGCCTGATTCACCAACTACTTCTCAGTCAGAGTTCAGTGTGTCAAATCGGAGGGCCTGTTGTCCGGACCTCTGGCAGTCTCTATGGGGGTGCCACAAGGTTCAATTCTCGGGCCGACTCTCTTCTCTGTATACATCAATGATGTCGCTCTTCCTGCTGGTGATTCTCTGATCCACCTCTATGCAGACGACACCATTATGTATATATCCGGCCCTTCTTTGGACATTGTGCTAACAAACCTCCAAACGAGCTTCAACCCCATACAACACTCCTTCAGAGGCCTCCAACTGCTTTTAAATGCAAGCAAAACTGAGTGCATGCTCTTCAACCGATTGCTGCCCGCACCCTCCCGTCCGACTAGCATCACTACTCTGGACGGTTCTGACTCAGAATATGTGGACAACTACAAATACCTAGGTGTCTGTTTAGACTGTAAACTCTCCTTCCAGACTCACGTTAAGCATCTCCAATCCAAAATGAAATCTAGAATCAGCTTCCTATTTCGCAACAAAGCCTCCTTCACTCATGCTGTCGAACATACCCTTGTAAATCTCAGCTCACTGGTCAGCTCTCAGCTCACTGGTCACCATAGCAACACCCACCCGTAGTACATGCTCCAGCAGGTATATTTCACTGGTCAACCCCAAAGCCAACACTTCCTTTGGCTGCCTTTACATTTACGCTTTCCTTCCAGTTCTCTGCTGCCAATGGCTGGAACGAATTGCAAAAATCAGCTGGAGTCTCATATCTACCTCTCTAACTTTAAGCATCAGCTGTCAGTGCAGCTTACTGATCACTGTACCTGCACACAGCCAATATGTAAATAGCGCACCCAACTGCTCTTTTGCACCCCATTATCTCTATTCTCTACTTGCCCATCATCATCTGCACATCTATCACTCCAGTGTTAATGCTAAATTGCAATTATTTCACCTCCATGGCCTATTTATTGCCTTACCTCCCTACTCTTCTACATTTGCACACACTGTACATAGATTTTTATATTGTGTTATTGACTGTACGCTTGTTTATGTGTAACTCTGTGTTGTTGTTTTGTCGCTCTGCTTTGCTTTATCTTGGCCAGGTCGCAGCTGTTTATGAGAACTTGTTCTCAACTGGCCTACCTGGTTAAATAAAGGTGAAATAAAAATTAAATAAAAGTTCATTACTATGGGATAGATGGAGATCGAATTTGAATATTGAAACAATGTTGCAAATGTTGGAGGGACAGACAGTAATGTTTATACAAATCTCCACTGTTGAAAACTAAAAGTCAGTCTAAAAGAAATGTGAAATAATGTCTAGATGCTTTTTATAGTGGAGATCAAGTTTATGAAGTGCCTGACTGGGCTGATGAGACAGTGAATTGAGCAATCAGATGGAACAGAGTAAATAGGCATTTTAACATCATAGATTTAGCCGGTGGTAACTTGAAGAATAGACACCAGCTGGAATATGGTTTAAACCAATCAGCATTCAGGATTAGATCCACCCGTGGTATAATTAAGCGATAAGGCACATGAATACAGACACAGGTACATTTTGCTGTTAGGCATGATACGATAGCGGAGGGCCAGTTAACTCATTTACCTGTGACTGCACTACCTCACATGCCTTATTGCTTTTATAAAGCTGTTACCAACATTAAAACAACAATGAATTAAACATTTTCTATTTCTTCTTCTACCAGAAGAAATAGTCCGGACAAAAATCTGGTAGTTCTTTTGGTCATGATGCTACAGGCATCGTTCACTATAAACAAAATGATTGCAATGCAGGCTGGATAACTCAGTCAAACATTGAACAACACTAGCTGCATTTCTTTGTTTTACTATTTTTTTTAAATTGGCATTTACCTGGATATTTCCATGATAATGAAACTGATGTGCGATTTTGCCTGGTGAGAAAAAGTTGTCTTGTCTGGGCATCGTTCACGCTCTATGTGAAACACTGTTTCCGATGTCAGAAAGGCAGAACGCGTGGCTTGTATAAACCCCCGCTGTACCAAACTAAATGCTAGGCTGGAACAGTGGCGTGTATTCCTGGTTGCCAAGAGAATCCAGGCTTCCCCCCAAAAAATGTACCAATAAATAAAAACAATTAAAAACATATACAATTATTTTTCTTTCGTCTCTGTGTTTCATAATTCTCCTTAAATTTGCAAAAGGCTGAATGTATCTCACTGGAAAAAGCATCCGCGTGAGCGAAACATCTCCCGTCTTGTCTGTTTGTGTAGCCCATCTATCTGATGCTGTCTGGTCAAATAGAGTATGATATTGTTGCCTTCCATAGCATTCAGCATATTAGGTTTGAAGGTAAATTCCAGGTGCAGACAGTGTCGAAGTAACAAAAGTTTATCAAATTGAACACGGGCATCAAAGGTACAGGACGGCAGACAGGCTCAGGGTCAGGTCAGGTAGAGGTCGGTAATCCAGAGTAGTGGGGCAAAGGTACAGGACGGCAGACAGGCTCAGGGTCAGGTCAGGTAGAGGTCGGTAATCCAGAGTAGTGGGGCAAAGGTACAGGACGGCAGACAGGCTCAGGGTCAGGTCAGGTAGAGGTCGGTAATCCAGAGTAGTGGGGCAAGGGTACAGGACGGCAGACAGGCTCAGGGTCAGGTCAGGTAGAGGTCGGTAATCCAGAGTAGTGGGGCAAAGGTACAGGACGGCAGACAGGCTCAGGGTCAGGTCAGGTAGAGGTCGGTAATCCAGAGTAGTGGGGCAAAGGTACAGGACGGCAGACAGGCTCAGGGTCAGGTCAGGTAGAGGTCGGTAATCAGAGTAGTGGGGCAAAGGTACAGGACGGCAGACAGGCTCAGGGTCAGGTCAGGTAGAGGTCGGTAATCCAGAGTAGTGGGGCAAAGTTACAGGACGGCAGACAGGCTCAGGGTCAGGTCAGGTAGAGGTCGGTAATCCAGAGTAGTGGGGCAAAGGTACAGGACGGCAGACAGGCTCAGGGTCAGGTCAGGTAGAGGTCGGTAATCCAGAGTAGTGGGGCAAAGGTACAGGACGGCAGACAGGCTCAGGGTCAGGTCAGGTAGAGGTCGGTAATCCAGAGTAGTGGGGCAAAGTTACAGGACGGCAGACAGGCTCAGGGTCAGGTCAGGTAGAGGTCGGTAATCCAGAGTAGTGGGGCAAAGGTACAGGACGGCAGACAGGCTCAGGGTCAGGTCAGGTAGAGGTCGGTAATCCAGAGTAGTGGGGCAAAGGTACAGGACGGCAGACAGGCTCAGGGTCAGGTCAGGTAGAGGTTGGTAATCCAGAGTAGTGGGGCAAAGGTACAGGACGGCAGACAGGCTCAGGGTCAGGTCAGGTAGAGGTCGGTAATCCAGAGTAGTGGGGCAAAGGTACAGGACGGCAGACAGGCTCAGGGTCAGGTCAGGTAGAGGTCGGTAATCCAGAGTAGTGGGGCAAAGGTACAGGACGGCAGACAGGCTCAGGGTCAGGTCAGGTAGAGGTCGGTAATCCAGAGTAGTGGGGCAAAGGTACAGGACGGCAGACAGGCTCAGGGTCAGGTCAGGTAGAGGTCGGTAATCCAGAGTAGTGGGGCAAAGGTACAGGACGGCAGACAGGCTCAGGGTCAGGTCAGGTAGAGGTCGGTAATCCAGAGTAGTGGGGCAAAGGTACAGGATGCCAGACAGGCTCAGGGTCAGGTCAGGTAGAGGTCGGTAATCCAGAGTAGTGGGGCAAAGGTACAAAACGGCAATATAGGCTCAGGGTCAGGCAGAGGTCGGTAATCCAGAGAAGTGGCGCAAAAGTATAGGATGGCAGGCAGGCACAGGGTAAGGGCAGGCAGAAAGGTCAAAACTGGGAAAACTAGAAAAACAGGAACTATAGACAAGATACGAGCAAGAGAAAAACCGTTGGAAGGTTTGATGAACAAAACGAACTGGCAACAGACAAACAGAGAACACAGGTATAAATACACAGGGGATAATGGGGAAGATGGGCAACACCTGGAGGGGGTGGAGACATTGGCAAAGACAGGTGAAACAGATTAGGGTGTGACACAGCAAGGGAAGCCAGTGAGCATTTGGCCTCCCATGAAAAATAATAGAAAATCAGCGTGCACTCAACTGTGAATGGTCCTGACGCACTCAAAAAAATATATGAACAGAAGCCCGTTTGAATTTGGCTTCACACCAATCACATCACATCACATTAAAAAACACAGATAGATTGTAGCTTCCATCAATGTAATTGTCTGCATCACTTCCAATTCCCCATATATTTATTTGGAAATATATACAGTATATACATATCTAAACACATACATACACATATAAATACATACATATACATATAAATAATATACATATATATATATAAACATCTTTAAAAATATATATATTTCCTTTATTACCCTCTAACCCTACCAACAATTCCTCCAATTGGAGCAAACTAGAAAACAATGACGCTTAGGCCTGTATTTCCAGCTTATACATACTAAATACTTCTTCTTATTTTCTCGGCCTTAGGCCTATATATGACGGTTGCAAGGCATATGAACGAACAGGTTATAGAGCAAACAACGCAATTATAACAACACATAGGTTGTAATATGGCTTTTTTTCTGTTTTTTACCCACTTTTCTTCTGGCTTTTACCCATTTTACCCACGTACCGCTACTGGGTTGGAAGCAAGGGGAAATGATGTGCGAGTTGAGATAAATACAAGAGATGATTCGGATATTAACATGAACATGATATTCTTATGAGGCACAGTGATCATTTTTAGATGGAAATTAGCAGGCATAGTGTCGATGTGCCGGCCAATACAGCACAGCTTGGAACGCTGCTTGTCCAATCAGCATCCAGGATCCAAACAACCAGTTCTATAATCAGTCTTATTTCTCTGCCTGTGATTGTGCATGTAGCCAGATGATGAAATCCACTGTTAAAATTCAAATTCTACTGTTTGTCTCTCACCACAATATAGTTTTAGCCTTTACCTCATTGTTCCGCTGGCCTCTCTTTGATCTATCCATTTCCTAGGCTTTATTTTTGGTCAGATTTTATTACATAAGATGAAAATTAAAAATGCTATCCAAAAAAAAGCAATCATATTACACAGACATTTTAGGGGTTGACTCTCGTTTGATGAGTATTTCTTGTATATGCCATAGGGTTTCAGAATCAGCCAAATACATTTAGAGATTGTCCCCTCCAGCTAAAACAGAGGAATAGGCCAGTCAGTGGGGGGTCCTTTTGTCTGTCCAAGACTCGATCATATCATCTCTATTTAATCTTCTCCTCAATACAACATATTGTATGCTAGAGTTAAACCACTTGAGTGGAAATTAATTTCAGTTCAATCATACTGTCATTCCCGTATCATAATTGCATATTCAGGGGATGACTGCAAAAGGAACGTGGCACAGCAGGTATATGAAGAACTTAAGAATTGGTATTTTAAGATGTGTTTTAAGATGTGATTCATTTATGTGTTGCAATAATAAAAATCTTAAGGTGCATTGTGCTCAGTAGCTGCTACACAGCAACAAGTTCTGAATATTACAGCAAAATGCCAGCATGATATCAGGAATGGTTGAAACAGTAGTTCTTTAACACTAGAAAGGCAGAGAACGTCATAATGACTCAAAGCTCTCCAATTACTCTGCCATTTTCAAAGCCATATCCCCGTCCGTGACATTTTCAAAGCCATATCCCCGTCCGTGACATTTTCAAAGCCATATCCCCGTCCTTGACATTTTCAAAGCCATATCCCCGTCCGTGACATTTTCAAAGCCATATCCCCGTCCGTGACATTTTCAAAGCCATATCCCCCGTCCGTGACATTTTCAAAGCCATATCCCCGTCCGTGACATTTTCAAAGCCATATCCCCTGTCCGTGACATTTTCAAAGCCATATCCCCGTCCGTGACATTTTCAAAGCCATATCCCCGTCCGTGACATTTTCAAAGCCATATCCCCGTCCGTGACATTTTCAAAGCCATATCCCCGTCCGTGACATTTTCAAAGCCATATCCCCGTCCGTGACATTTTCAAAGCCATATCCCCCGTCCGTGACATTTTCAAAGCCATATCCCCGTCCGTGACATTTTCAAAGCCATATCCCCGTCCGTGACATTTTCAAAGCCATATCCCCATCCGTGACATTTTCCAAATAAGAACAATACGCTTTTACTGTGTTCCAACGCAGATGCTTTAGTTTCATAGTTGTACGAAAGGCCCAACAAATAACAATGGTTTTGCACTTCAAATTCTGTGTTTTTAGTGGTTCTTCGTTTTTACATATCGCCTACAGTAACATAAACGAATGAAAATGTTACATCCTTTTAAATATGTATTGTTTCATATTCCAATGTTACAATAACCTTCATAAACACAACCGAATGGTTATTTTCTATTCTATCTATTTGTTAGACTGTTCGAATGTTGACTTCCAAAAGACGTGTCATTGGCACGTAGCGGGGTCCAACGAGGCCAGGTCTTTTTTATTGTTTATGGGTTGTACTATAGTTTAGTTTAGTTTAGTTTAGTTTATTTTTACAGGGACAGTGCACATTAATCAACGTTTCAGTAAAAGTGCCGGTTTTAGCCAGCCGGCTAATTTTCAACCGCAGTCCCTGGGCAGGTTATTAAAAACAATTACAATATAGACAATAGCACCATAGAACAAGCAAGACATAGCAACATAGGACAAGCAAGACATAGCATACAGACAGAGCAACATAGAACAAAAAGCAGCAAGACAAAATTCATAAAAGCAACAAAGTGTTTCCACACCTCACAAGCTACAGACAACAGACAACATGGAAAGCGGCAACACACAGCTAGGGACCATGTTCACAAATCTGATTGACCTTTAGCCAGGTCTTCAAGCATTTTGTGAAAGTGTGATATGTGGTGCAGTTATGTGTGTCTGATGGCAGTGTATTCCAGACATGGGAAGCTCTCACAGAGAATGCAGATTTACTAAAGGTGCTTTTCCTTAGGGGAACTATACAGTCACCTCTCATGGCAGACCTTGTGGATCTGCTGCCATATGTCTGGGTTTTCTGTTTAACAAAAATATTGAGTGGAGGGGGAGCCAGGCCATTAAGGATCTTGAATACAAGACATGCGTCGGTGTATTGCACAAGATTTTCCCAACTCAAGAGCTCATGCTTTCTAAGGATGTGACAATGATGATGGCTATTGGGCTTCCTATCAAGCACTTTGAGAGCCTGTTTGTAGACAGACTGAATAGGTTTTAATGTTGTACAGCAAGCTTGGGCCCAACTAGTCAAGCAGTATGTTAAGTGGGGGAGTATCATAGATTTGAAGTACAGTTTTGCTACCTCTGTAGTCAAAAAAATTTGTATAAATCGGAAATTAGCTAGATTGAATTTAGTTATTGAATTACCTTTTTCACATGCTTTTTAAAAGAGAGGTTGGAATCAAGTATGATGCCAAGGTACTTAAAATCGGATACCACCTGGAGCTTCTCCCCTGACACATAGACATCTGGCTCAGTAGCATCTGTTGCCCTCTTTGTGAAGAACATGCAAACAGTTTTTTTCACATTGAGATGCAAACACGAGTCACTGAGCCACTTTGTAACCTGGACCATTACAGTAGTGAGTTCTTGTGCAGCTTGTTGTTTGCTCTTTGCATGCACATATATCACTGTATCATCTGCATACATTTGAACTTCAGACCCAGTACAGACAGAAGGCAGATCATTAATGTACAGGCTGAACAGGAGGGGCCCCAGTATTGACCCTTGGGGCACGCCCACATCATAGCTACGAGTGGGCGACAGCTCATTGCTCACTCTGACACACTGAGTTCTGCCTTCAAGGTATGATTTCATCCATCTCAAGGCATCAGGGGAAAAGTTGAACTTGGACAATTTTGTGATGAGAATCTCATGGTTAACAGTATCAAAAGCCTTCCTTAGGTCCAGAAACACAGCCCCAACAGCACCCCCTTTGTCCATCTTGGACTTCACATTTTCCAGAAGAAAGCAGTTGGCCGTTTCTGTGGAGTGTTTCGCTCTGAAGCCAAACTGCATGGAGTGTAATGTGAAGGGGCTGTTGTTGAGGTGGGCAATCAGTTGTTCTGCTACTGATGGGGAACATTATGGTATGCTGTGTAAGATGCAACACAGGCCTCCAATACACTTTTTAATACTTACCGTACAGTTCTGCCTATGCTATTTAAGTTGTTAAGCCAGACTCACCTTCCCGAATGCGTTACTGTAAAAACGATGAAAGGATTCTCTGGTGGACTGGACACCCATGGACATGCCACTGCCATTCAAAGCTTTACTGACCTAGAATCAGTAATACCACTGTTCCATCTACATGTATGAGGGCTGGGGGAAACCCTTATCTCCAGTTACATCTGCATGCTGCTGAAGTGTTTTATACTTGGTGCTTCAGGCCTGTGGTGCTCATTCCCCAAGGAATCCCTCAGGCCACCTCTTCTAGTTCATCAAATAAACATATCCCAAACTAATTGATTGTTCACTCTGTCAAACAGCATATCACTGTCCTTCACCCCAAACAGCCAATCAGATTGCATCAACAATGTTCCAGGAAATGTTTGCATTCCATGTGAATTCCTGATTGTTTTCTCGTTTCCCTATGTGATTGGAGCAAACAATGCTCCTGCGACAGATTGAAGGCACCAACCCTTATTTTACAAACACATCATGAACATGATAGCTTCAATTTGGAAGGAAAGCACGATCGTCAAATGTATATTTTACATCCTTAGCGTCACGGTATTGCTTCGTACTAATCAGCATTTAAAAATGTATTAATACACAGTTGTATTTACGTCCAGTGAAAATGTTCGGTTTGGGTAACACTATATTTGAAGAGCTAGCCACGGAGGCGCTCCCAATTAAAGCTGAAGAAGGTTGTTAAAAAGTTTGCAGAATTTAACACAGCATGAGTCCATCAAAGGTGTAAGGATAAGGATAACAGAGAGCTCGTTTCAGTTTAATACGCCTACAATCCTAAAAGCGTATATTAGTTCATTTTTTTCTACCACCTAATTGATCATTTTGCTTGATTTTCTCTTCATGTTTTTTATTCACATCTTTTCCGAGCCATGCAGAGACCCATGTTACGTCCCAAATGGAACCCTATTACCTTTATAGTGCACCATTTGTTTTCAGCGGAGCCCTATGCGTAGTAGTGCACTATAAAGGGTACATGGTGACATTTGAAACGCAGCCCCTGTGTGTTGTGGTGCTAGGCTAGCTGGAATTAGATCAGCTCTCTCTCCGAGGTGATGTCTTCCACGGCAAGAGGCTCACCCAGAAGGAGGTCCTAGATAACAGACACGCAAATCAGGGAACAGTACACAGAACGAACCAACGCAGAGTGCCTTGCACGTTTATGCCTTTGTAAGTTCCAAAACTCATTTAGCCTCAAAATGCTTTATGAAAAATCAAAAGGGAATTTTCATGAAGCGGAACTAATTTATCTATACCCCACACTTTGAATAGAATTAGCATTCTCTCTTCTAAATCACCTAATTAGTTTTTCCTTATTAAATTAAGATTGGTGTTGGGTTTGTCATCATGATAAACAGCTCTGTGCTGTTCTTTTATCTGTCTGCAGACCGGCTGAGTTCTGACAGAGCAGATCAGGAAGATTTACCTTCCTGTTTCAGTCTCTAGAGGAGTACCAGCTGTCACTTCATAGCACTAGTTTGTACAACTACTGGACAGCAATAATAAATTACATTGGATTGTAGGCTAAATAGATAATTGCATCATGTTCACAGTTTCCATGTTCACAGGTTCTCGCCACTGCCTTACCGTGTTAGAGAAACCTCCCTAAGAGGTGTTGATGTGTTGAACTGAGCACTGGGAATGAGAAGTAAATAACATTGATTATATTAATTGGATTATTAAGACACACAGGGCAAAGCTCAGCAGGATAGATCAACCCTCAAGTCAGAAACTAAAGCAATATAAAATCAAATCAAATCAAATTTGATTTGTCACATACACATGGTTAGCAGATGTTAATGCGAGTGTAGCGAAATGCAATAGAGAAGTAGAGGAGAGAGAATTAGAGAGAGAGAGAGAGAGAGAGAGAGAGAGAGATTAGAGTTTGAGAGAAGGAGAGAGCGAAAGAGAAAAAGATGGAGAAGGATCTCTCTGCGGTTGTTTCTCAGCAAGATAAACATTAATCAAGCAGTTCTGCCCTGAAACTAAACATGTTGATTTGAGGAGAGAGTGTGGGTTTGGAGAGAGGCGAGGAGATGGAAAGAGGGGAGCGAGGTAGTGAGAGAAAGGGATGGGGAGAGGGGGAAAGGGATGGGGAGAGGGGGAAAGGGAAAGGGAGAGGTGGGACAGATAAGGAATGGGGAGAGGAAAGGGATAGGGAGAGGTGGAAAGGGGGAGAGGGGGAAAGGGATGGGGAGAGGGGAAAGGGATGGGGAGAGGGGAAAGGATGGGGGGAGATGGGGAAAGGGATGGGGAGAGAGGGGGAAAGGAATGGGGAGAGGGGGAAAGGGATAGGGAGAGGGGGAAAGGGATGGGGAGAGGGGGAAAGGGATGGGGAGATGGGGAAGGGATGGGAGAGAGGGATGGAGGAAGGGATAGGGAGAGAGAGGGGGGAGAAAGGGATGGGGAGGGATGGGGAGGAGAGGGGAAAAGGGATGGGGAGAGGGGAAAGGGGATGGGGAGGGGGGAAAGAAAGGGGGATGGGGAGAGGGGAAGGGATGGGGAGAGGGGGATGGGGAGAGGGGAAGGGATGGGGGAGAAGGGGAAAGGGATAGGGAGAGGGGAAAGGGATGGGGAGAAAGGGATGGGGAAAGGGATGGGGAGATGGGGAAAGGGATAGGGAGAAAGGGATGGGGAGAGGGGGATGGGGAGAGGGGAGAGGGGAAAGGATGGGAGGGGTGGGGGAGGGGGAAAGGGATGGGAGAGGGGAAGGGGGATGGGGAGAGGGGGAAAGGGATGGGGAGAGGGGAAAGGGATGGGGAGAGGGGGAAAGGGATGGGGAGAGGGGAAAGGGATGGGGAGAGGGAAAAGGATGGGGGGGAGAGGGGGAAAGGGATAGGGAGAGATGGGGGGAAAAGGGATGGGAGAGGGGAAAGGATGGGGAGATGGGAAAAGGGATAGGGAGAGGGGGAAAGGGATGGGGAGAGGGGGGGGAAAGGGATGGGAGAGGGGGAAAGGGATGGGGAGAGGGGGAAGGGAGAGGATGGGGAGAGGGAAAGGGATGGGGAGAGGGGGAAAGGGATGGGGAGATGGGGGAAAAGGGATGGGGAGAGGGGGGAAAGGGATGGGGAGAGGGGAAAGGGATGGGGATGGGGAGAGGGGAAAGGGATGGGGAGAAAGGGATGGGAAAGGATGGGGAGAGGGGGAAAGGGGTGGGAGAGGGGGAAAGGATGGGGAAGGGATGGGGGAAGGGGATAGGGAGGGAGAAAAGGATAAGGATGGGGAGAGATGGGGAAAGGATGGGGAGAGGGGGAAAGGGATGGGGGAGGGAAAGAGGGGGAAAGGGATGGGGAGAGGGGGAAATAGGGATGGGGGAATGGGGAGATGGGGAAAGGGATGGGGAGAGGGGGAAAGGGAAAGGGGGAAAGGGATGGGGAGAGGGGGAAAGGGATGGGAGAGATGGGGGAAAGGGATGGGGAGGGGGAAAGGGATAGGGGAGAGGGAAAGGATGATGGGGGAGAGGGGGAAAGGGATGGGGAGAGGGGGAAAGGGATGGGGAGGGGGGAAAAGGATGGGGAGAGGGGAAAGGGATGGGGAGAAAGGGAGGGATAGGGAGAGGGGAAAGGGATGGGGAGAGGGGGAAAGGGGGGATGGGGAGGGAGGGGGAAATGGGAGGGGGGGGGAAAGGGATGGGGAGAGGGGGAAAGGGATGGGGAGAGGGGGAAAAGGGATAGAGGGGGAAAGGGGATGGGGAGAGGGATGGGGAGAAAGGGATGGGGAGAGGGGGAAAGGGATGGGGAGGGGAAAGGGATGGGGAGAGGGGAAAGGCATGGGGGAGAGGGGAAAGGGATGGGGAGGGGGGAAAGGGATGGGAGAGGGGAAAGGGATGGGGAGAAAGGAGGGGAAAGGGGGATGGGGAGAGGGGAAAGGGATGGGGAGAGGGAAAGGGATGGGAGAGGGGGAAAGGGATGGGGAGATGGGGAAAGGGATGGGGAGAGGGGGAAAGGGATGGGGAGAGGGGGAAAAGGGATGGGGAGAGGGGAGGGGGAAAGGGATGGGGAGAGGGGAAGGGATGGGGAGGGGGAAAGGGATGGGGAAAGGGATGGGGAGGGGGAAAGGGATGGGGGGAGGGATGGGGGAAAAAGGGGGGGAAAGGGGGAAAGGGATGGGGAGAGGGGGATGGGGAGAGGGGGAAAGGGATGGGAGAGGGGGGATGGGGAGAGGGGAACGATGGGGAGAGGGGAAAGGGATGGGGAGAGGGGGGAAAGGGATGGGGAGAGGGGGAAAGGGATGGGGAGAGGGGAAAGGGATGGGGAGAGGGGAAAGGGATGGGGAGAGGGGGAAAGGGATGGGGAGAGGGGGAAAGGGATGGGGAGATGGGGAAAGGAAAGGGATGGGGAGAGGGGGAAAGGGATGGGAGAGAAAGGAAAAGGATGGGGAGGGGGGAAAGGGATGGGGAGAGGGATGGGGAGAGGGGAAAGGGATGGGAGAGGGGGAAAGGGATGGGGAGAGGGGGAAAGGGATGGGGAGAGGGGGAAAGGGATGGGAGAGGGGAAAGGATGGGGAGAGGGGAAAGGGATGGGGAGAGGGGGAAAGGGATGGGGAGAGGGGAAAGGGATGGGAGGGGAAAAGGGAGGGGGAAAGGATGGGGAGAATGGGAAAGGGATGGGGAGAGGGGGAAAGGATAGGGGAGAGGGGGGAAAGGGATGGGGAGAGGGGGAAAGGGATGGGGAGAGGGGGAAAGGGATAGGGAGAGGGGAAAGGGATGGGGAGAGGGGAAAGGAAGAGGGACGGAAGAGGGGGGATAGGGAGGGGAAGGGGATGGGGGGAGGGGAAAGGGATGGGGAGAGGGGAGAGGGGGATGGGGAGAGGGGGAAGAGGGGAAAGGGATGGGGAGAGGGGGAAAGGGATGGGGAGAGGGGGAAAGGGATGGGGAGGGGGAAAGGGGGAAGGGATGGGGAGGGGAAAGGGGGAAAAAGGGATGGGGAGAGGGGGAAAGGGATGGGGAGAGGGGAAAGGGATAGGAGAGGGGAGGGGGGGAAGGGGGAAAGGGATGGGGAGAGGGGGAAAGGGATGGGGAGAGGGGAAAGGGATGAGAGGGGAAAGGGATGGGGAGAGGGGGAAAGGGATGGGGAGAGGGGGAAAGGGATGGGGAGAGGGGAAAGGGATGGGGAGGGGGAGATGGGGAGAAAGGGATGGGGAGAGAGGGGAAAGGGATGGGGAGAGGGGGAAAGGGATGGGGAGAGGGGGAAAGGGATGGGGAGAGGGGGAAAGGGATGGGGAGATGGGGAAAGGGATGGGGAGAGGGGGAAAGGGATGGGGGAGAGGGGGAAAGGGATGGGGAGAGGGGGAAAGGGATGGGGAGAGGGGGAACGGGATGGGGAGAGAGGGAAAAAGGGATGGGGAGAGGGGGGAAGATGGGAAAGGGAACGGGAGAGGGGGAAAGGGATGGGGAGAGGGGGAAAGGATGGGGAGAGGGGAAAGGGATGGGGAGAGGGGGAAAGGGATGGGAGAGGGGGAAAGGGATGGGAGAGGGGAAAGGGATGGGAGAGAGGGGAAAAGGGATGGGGAGAGGGGAAAAAGGGGGATGGGGAGAGGGGGAAAGGGATGGGGAGAGGGGGAAAGGATGAGATGGGGAAAGATGGGGGAAAGGGATGGGGAGAGGGGGAAAGGGAAGAGGGATAGGGATGGGAGGGGGAAAGGGATGGGGAGAGGGGGAAAGGGATGGGGAGAGGGGGAAAGGGAAACGGGAGAGGGGAAAGGGATGGGGAGATGGGGAGAGGGGGAAGGGATGGGATGGGGAGAGGGGAAAGGGGGGAAAGGGATGGGGAGAGGGGGAAAGGGGGATAGGGAGAGGGGAAAGGGGGAAAAAGGGATGGGGAGAGGGGGAAGGGATGGGAGAGGGGGAAAGGGGGGGAAAGGGATGGGAGAGGGGGAAAGGGATGGGGAGAGGGGGAAAGGGATGGGGAGATGGGGAAAGGGATGGGGAGAGGGGAAAAGGAGATGGGGAGGGGGAAAGGGATGGGGAGAGGGGGAAAGGGATAGGGAGAGGTGGAAAGGGATGGGGAGAGGGGGAACGGGATAGGGAGAGGTGGAAAGGGATGGGGAGAAACGGATGGGGGGAGAGGGGGAGAGGGAAAGGGATGGGGAGAGGGGAAAAGGGATGGGGAGAGGGGGAAAGGGGGATGGGGAGAGGGGGAAGGGATGGGGAGAGAGGGGAAAGGGATGGGGAGATGGGGGATAGGGAGAGGGGCAAGGGATGGGGAGAGGGGGAAAGGGGGGAGAGGGGGAAAGGGATGGGGAGAGGGGGAAAGGGGATGGGGAGAGGGGAGAGGATGGGGAGAGGGGGTGGGGGGAGAAAAGGATGGGGAGAGGGGGAAAGGGATGGGGAGAGGGGGAAAGGGAGAGGGGGAAAGGGATGGGGAGAGGGGGAAAGGGATGGGGAGGGGGGAGGGGAAAGGGCAAGGGGAGGGGGGAGAGGATGGGGAGAGGGGGAAAGGGATAGGGAGAGGGGGAAAGGGATGGGGAGAGGGGGAAAGGGATGGGGAGAGGGGGAAGGGATGGGGAGAGGGGGAAAGGGATGGGGAGAGGGGGAAAGGGATGGGGAGAGGGGGAAAGGGATGGGAGAGGGGAAAGGGATGGGGAGATGGGAAAGGGGGAAAGATGGGGAGAGGGGGAAAGGGATGGGGAGAGGGGAAAGGGGGGATGGGGAGAGGGGGAAAGGGATGGGGAGAGGGGAAAGGGATGGGGAGAGGGGGAAAAAGGATGGGGAGAGGGGGAAAGGGATGGGGAGAGGGGAAAGGGATGGGGAGAGGGGGAAAGGGATGGGGAGAGGGGGAAAGGGATGGGGGGGGAAAGGGATGGGGAGAGGGGAAAGGGATGGGGAGAGGGGGAAAGGGATGGGGAGAGGGGGAAAGGGATGGGGAGAGGGGGAAAGGGGATGGGGAGAGGGGAAAGGATGGGAGAGGGGGGAAAGGGATGGGGAGAGGGGAAAGGGATGGGGAGGGGGAAAGGGATGGGGGGGAAAGGGATGGGGAGAGGGGGAAAGGGATGGGGAGAGGGGGAAAGGGATGGGGAGAGGGGGAAAGGGGATGGGATGGGGAGAGGGGGAAATGGGATGGGGAGAGGGATGGGGAGAGGGGGAAAGGGATGGGGAGAGGGGGAAAGGGATGGGGAGAGGGGGAAAGGGATGGGGAGAGGGGGAAAGGGATGGGGAGAGGGGGAAAGGGATGGGGAGAGGGGGAAAGGGATGGGGGATGGGGGAGAGGGGGAAAGGATGGGAGAGGGGGAAAAGGGATGGGGAGAGGGGGAGGGGGAAAGGGATGGGGAGAGGGGAAAGGGATGGGGAGATGGGGAAAGGGATGGGAGAGGGGAAAGGGATGGGGAGAGGGGGAAAGGGATGGGGAGAGGGGGAAAGGGATGGGGAGAGGGGAAAGGGATGGGGAGAGGGGGAAAGATGGGGATGGGGAGAGGGGGAAAGGGATGGGGGGGGGAGGGGGAAAGGGAAGGGATGGGGAGAGGGGGGGAAGGGGGATGGGGAGGGGGGAAAAGGGATGGGGAGAGGGGAAAGGGATGGGGAGAGGGGAAAGGGATGGGGAGATGGGGAGAGAGGGGAAAGGATGGGAGAGGGGGAAGGGATGGGGAGAGGGGGAAAGGGATGGGGAGAGGGGGAAAGGGAGGGGAGAGGGGGGATGGGGAGGGAGGGGGAAAGGGGGATGGAAAGGATGGGGAGAGGGGGAAAGGGATGGGGAGGGGGAAAGGGATGGGAGAGGGGGAAAGGGATGGGGAGAGGGGAAAGGGATGGGGAGAGGGGGGGAAAAAGGATGGGGAGAGGGGAAAGGGATGGGGAGAGGGGGAAAGGGATGGGGAGAGGGGAAGGGATGGGGAGAGGGGGAAAGGGATGGGGAGATGGGGGGAAAAGGGGGATGGGGAGAGGGGGAAAGGGATGGGGAGAGGGGGAAAGGGGGATGGGGAGATGGGGAGGGGGAAAGGGATGGGGAGAGGGGAAAGGGATGGGGAGAGGGGGAAAAAGGGATGGGGAGAGGGGGAAAGGATAGGGAGGGGGGAAAGGGATGGGAGAGGGGGAAAGGGATGGGGAGAGGGGAAAGGGATGGGGGGAAAGATGGGGGAAAAGGGATGGGGAGAGGGGGAAGGGGGGATGGGGAGAGGGAGAGGGGAAAGGGATGGGGAGAGGGGGAAAGGGATGGGGAGAGGGGGAAAGGGATGGGGAGAGGGGGAAAGGGATGGGGAGAGGGGAAAGGGATGGGGAGAGGGGGAAAGGGATGGGGGAGAGAGGGGAAAGGGATGGGGAGAGGGGAAAGGGATGGGGAGAGGGGGATAGGGGGGGAAAGGGATGGGAGAGGGGGATGGGGAAGGGATGGGGAGAGGGGGAAAGGGATGGGGAGAAAAGGGATGGGGAGAGGGGAAAGGGATGGGGAGAGGGGGGGAAGAGGGGGAAAGGGATGGGGAGAGGGGGAAAGGGATGGGGAGAGGGGGAAAGGGATGGGGAGAGGGGGAAAGGGATGGGGAGAGGGGAAAGGGATGGGGAGAGGGGGAAAGGGATGGGGAGAGGATGGGGAAAAAGGGATGGGGAGAGGGGAAAGGGATGGGGAGAGGGGGAAAGGGATGGGGAGAGGGGGAAAGGGATGGGGAGAGGGGGAAAGGGATGGGGAGAGGGGGAAAGGGATGGGGAGAGGGGAAAGGGATGGGGAGAGGGGGAAAGGGATGGGGGAGAGGGGGAAAGGGATGGGGAAGGAGAGGGGAAAGGGGGGGAGAGGGGGAAAGGGATGGGGAGAGAGGGGGAAAGGGATGGGGGAGAGGGGAAAGGATGGGGAGAGGGGGAAAGGGATGGGGAGGGGGAAAGGGATGGGGAGATGGGGAAAGGGATGGGGAGAAAGGATGGGGAAGGGGGGGATGGGGGGAGAGGGGGAAAGGGATGGGGAGAAAGGATGGGGAAGGGATAGGGAGAGGGGGAAAGGGATGGGGAGAGGGGGAAAGGGAAGAGGGATGGGGAGAGGGGGAAAGGGATGGGGAGAGGGGAAAGGGATGGGGAGAGGGGAAAGGGATGGGGAGAGGGGGAGAGGGGGAGAGGGGAAAGGGATGGGGAGAGGGGGAAAGGGATGGGGAGAGGGGAAAGGGGATGGGGAGAGGGGGAAAGGATGGGAGAAAAAGGATGAGGGGAGATGGGGAAAGGGATGGGAGAGGGGGAAAGGGGATGGGGAGAGGGGGAAAGGGATGGGAGAGGGGGGAAAGGGGGATGGGGAGAGGGGAAAGGATGGGGAGAGGGGGAAAGGGATGGGGAGAGGGGGAAAGGGATGGGGAAAGGGGTGGGGGGAGAGGGGGAAAGGGATGGGGAGAGGGGGACGGGGGGAAAAAGGGATGGGGAGAGGGGGAAAGGGATGGGGAGAGGGGAAAGGGATGGGGAGAGGGGGGAAAGGGATGGGAGAGGGGAAAGGGATGGGGAGAGGGG
The DNA here is from genome assembly GCF_034236695.1 of Oncorhynchus nerka. Lineage (NCBI taxonomy): Eukaryota > Metazoa > Chordata > Actinopteri > Salmoniformes > Salmonidae > Oncorhynchus > Oncorhynchus nerka. The sequence continues at coordinate 28,733,260 of NC_088402.1, forward strand.
GGGAAGGGGGAAAGGGATGGGGAGAGGGGGAAAGGGATGGGGAGGGGGAAAGGGGATGGGGAGAGGGGGAAAGGGATGGGGAGAGGGGAAAGGGGATGGGGAGAGGGGGAGGGATGGGGAGAGGGGGAAGGGATGGGGAGAGGGGGGGAGAGGGGAAAGGGATGGGGAGAGGGGATGGGGAGAAAAGGGATGGGGAGAGGGGGAAAGGGATGGGGAGAGGGGGAAAGGGATGGGGAGAGGGGGAAAGGGATGGGGAGAGGGGGAAAGGGATGGGGAGAGGGGGATGGGGATGGGGAGAGGGGGAAAGGGATGGGGAGAGGGGAAAGGGATAGGGAGAGGGGAAAGGGATGGGGAGGGGGGGAGAAAAGGATGGGGAGAGGGGAAAGGAAAGGGGGATGGGGAGAGGGGGAAGGGATGGGAGAGGGGGAAAGGATGGGGAGAGGGGAAAGGGATGGGGAGAGGGGGAAAGGGATGGGGAGAGGGGGAAAGGGATGGGGAGAGGGGGAATGGGGAGGGAGGGGGAAAGGGATGGGGAGAGGGGGAAAGGGATGGGGAGAGGGGGAAAGGATGGGGAGAGGGGGAGGGGAAGGGATGGGGAGAGGGGGAAAGGGATGGGGAGAGGGGGAAAGGGAAGAGGGGAAAGGGATGGGGAGAGGGGGAAAGGGATGGGGGAGAGGGGGAAATGGGATGGGGAGAGGGGGAACGGGATGGGGAGAGGGGGAAAGGGATGGGGAGAGGGGGAAAAAGGGATGGGGAGAGGGGAAAGGGATGGGGGAGAGGGGAAAGGGAAGGATGGGGAGAGGGGGAAAGGGATGGGGAGAGGGGAAAGGGAGAGGGGGAAAGGGATGGGGAGAGGGGGAAAGGGATGGGGAGAGGGGGAAAGGGATGGGGAGAAAGGGATGGGGAGAGGGGGAAAGGGATGGGGAGAGGGGAAAGGGATGGGGAGAGGGGGAAAGGGATGGGGAGAGGGGGAAAGGGATGGGGAGAGGGGAAAGGATGGGGAGAGGGGAAAGGGATGGGGAGAGGGGGGAAAGGGATGGGGAGAGAAAGGGAGGGGAGAAAGGGATGGGGAGAGGGGGAAAGGGATGGGGAGAGGGGAAAGGGATGGGGAGATGGGGAAAGGGATGGGGAGAGGGGGAAGGGATAGGGAGAGGGGGAAAGGGGGGAGAGGGGGAGGGGATGGGGGGGGAAAGGGATGGGGAGGGGAGAAAGGGATGGGGAGAGGGGGAAAGGGATGGGGAGAGGGGGAAAGAGATGGGAGAGGGGGAAAGGGATAGGGGAGAGGGGGAAAGGGATGGGGAGAGGGGAAAGGATGGGGAGAGGGGGAAAGGATGGAGGGGAGAGGGGAAAAGGATGGGGAGAGGGGGAAAAGGGAACAGGTAAAGACCTGTAGAGACAGATAGAGAGAAATATATAGAAAGAGACAGACACAATGAGAGAGAGAGACATAGAGAAATAGATAGAGAAAAAGAGGCAGAAAGAGAGGGTATAGAATTGCAGAGTGAGAAAGGAAAGGAGAGAGGAGTTCTGAGAGAGAGAGAGGGAGAGTAGCTTCCTGTTGATGGAGTGTTCCCCTGGCCGTTTGGAGCTAGCCCAGATAAACAGAGTAGCCCAGGGCATGCTGGGTAGTAGTGGAGAGAGAGAGCGTGAGAGAGTAAGAGAGAGAGAGAGAGAGAGAGAGAGGGAGAGAGTAAGAGAGAGAGAGAGAGAGAGAGAGAGAGTAAGAGAGAGAGAGAGAGAGAGAGAGAGGGAGAGAGAGAGAGAGAGAGAGAGAGAGAGAGAGAGAGGCTGTGTTATAGTAGAACATTTCCTCCTATCCTCAAGTGGGGCTTACCATATTTGCATCTTAGTCACATTCGCTTTGAAGATTCAAAGGTTCCTCTCCCTCTCCTTTCTCTTTGCATAGCCTGCCCTGGACATTTTGTGGCTGTTGCTGTTGGGTTCTCCACTCAAAGCACTCTATAGAGTCTGTTCACTATAGTATGGTATAAGTCCCCACGTTGTGCTTCAAAGTGAGTGAGTGAGTGAGTGTGTGTGTGTGTTCATGTGTGCATGTGAGGCTTAATGTGTGTCTGTTGGTGAATGTGTACATGTGTCCATGCAAACACATCTTTACATGTTTCTGAACGTGTTTGTGTACACTGAGCAATAATACTTCACCATCATCAATGGTGTCTATTTTTGTTTTTGGACTGGAAACACAACACATGAATGATACTTCAGTAGAACATCTACTTTCTCTGGTTCCCTCGACTGGTTCCACCTGCAAAAAAGAATACTGCAAATTGAAGCCATATTTATGTTTGTTTATTTACCATACACAAACATCTATGACAACACATATTTTTATTATAATACTTAAGTATTTGATGTCTCATCCTGTCATTACAATGCTAAATCTCTACAGTAGACTTGAGTTTAATACCGAAAAAATAAAAAAAAACATTTTTTTCAATAGGGTCAAAAAAATCAAAGCCGTAAAATGAGGAATGGTTACCACCATGCAGAAAATATGCACATTTTATGTGCGCAAGTTAATTATGCCACTTCAGAGGAAGCTTGTGAAAGGATAAGGAAAGCTGCATAAATTTAGCTGTAATCCAGGCTGGCAGAACTCATTTGCAGGGACAGGCTTATCTGAGCACTGCAGCTTCTCACAAAATTAACCTTGGATATTTGGGCCCAATTCAGCCAGCATTTGATTCTCTCTCTCCACTGCTCTCTCTCTCCACTGCTCTCTCTCTCTCTCTCTTTCTCTCTCTCTCTCTCTCTCTCTCTCTCGCTCTCTCTCTCTCTTTCGCTCTCTCTCTCTCTCTCTTTCTCTAGCTAGCGCCCCATCAATCTGTCTCTCTCTCTCTAGTGATTGCTTGCTCTCTCTCTCTCTCTCTGCCTCTCTCAATCCCCCTCTCCCTCATCTCTCATTCACTACACATCAGTCAGCTCTCTCTTTTTCTCTTTTCTCTATCTCTCTCTCTCTCTCTCTCTATCGCTCTCTCTTTTTCTCTTTCTCTCTCTCTCTCTCTCGCTCTCTCTTTCTCTCTGTCTCTCTGTCTATCTCTCTCTCAGAGGCTCTATGTATTTAAACAGTGAATACAGCAGACTGTTGAGAGTTTATCACTGCAATGTTTGACTAAATAAACAAGCAAAAGACCACCTCTTCTCTATGTGTGTGTGTGTGTGTGTGTGTGTGTGTGTGTGTGTGTGTGTGTGTGTGTGTGTGTGTGTGTGTGTGTGTGTGCGTGTGTGCGTGTGTCCGTGTGTGTGTCCTACTCCCTCTATTCGTCCCAGGGAATAAAGGAGAGAACACGTCTCTCTCTGTCTCTACTAGTCCTGCTTCCACTTCTTGGCAACATTGCAATGAAACAGTTATGCAGGGGAGCCCATTGTCTTGCCACTCATTAGGTTTAGTCTGTTTACTGTCTGTGTGGCGTCTCATGTTTTTTTCTTGTGCTGAAGACAAAACTAATCTTGAGAACTCTGTTGCTTGGATCCAACATTAAACGGGCCAATACACACTGCTTTAGTTCTATGCTAGGAAGAACAGACAGAACATGCATGCCTATATGGACCAAATATGTGTTCATTTTGGGGTCCAAGTTGAGGATTCTTGTGGGGAAAGTCTTGAAGATGCTTTGATGGATCTCTCTGTATGTCTTCTACTTCATTTAGTATGTGAATACTGTGCCAAAACTCTCTGATCAGATGTTCATCAGTCAGTTCCATGGCAGAATGTTTACTTCAAAAATGGCAGCCTCTTCAAAACTGCATCTGCCAATCAGCTACCCTAAGAATGCTCATTCGGCCAATCAGCTATCCTTAGAATGTTCTATCATGCCTGTCCTTTTGATAGGCTACTGATGGGGATGACAGGAGCAGTTGACCTACGGCGTATATAACATTGTAAAACCTTGATGTGTCTGTGCGTCATTAACATGTGCAGTATGGTATCTGTTCAATGCCAAGACAAATTATCAACAGGTTTGGATCATGTATTCAATAAATCAGACTCATAAATGGATACCAGTTTACACATCATTTACAGAAGGATGTTACAAGAGGAACAATGTTTGTGTGACTGCCGTTCATGAATCGTAAAAGAAAAACCCACTGGGCACAAACTGGTTGGATCAACGTTGTTTCAACTTCATTTGTCAACATATTGTAACGTGGAATCTATGTGGAAAATACATTGGATTTGAGGATGATATTTCAACCACAGATATGACATCATGGAAACCTATTTTCAACATAGACAAACATTGTATAAAATATGTTGAATTTGTACCGTTGAAACAACGTCAGCTCTTCAACGTTATATCCACTATCAGAAAAACAAATTATAGGCTGGGCAGCACCTCCTAGTGGAGAGTTGATCTATCTACGGCTATCATTTGGTCTCCCATCCAGAGGTTTAACCAAGCCCAGTTTAGCTTGATATTTGTCACTGACTACTACCAATGAGCTATCATGAGAATCATGAGATTATTGAGAGATCTCTTAATAAATAAATACAGTGCATTCAGAAAACATGTTGTTACAGTGCCTTGCGAAAGTATTCGGCCCCCTTGAACTTTGCGACCTTTTGCCACATTTCAGGCTTCAAACATAAAGATATAAAACTGTATTTTTTTGTGAAGAATCAACAACAAGTGGGACACAATCATGAAGTGGAACGACATTTATTGGATATTTCAAACTTTTTTAACAAATCAAAAACTGAAAAATTGGGCGTGCAAAATTATTCAGCCCCCTTAAGTTAATACTTTGTAGCGCCACCTTTTGCTGTGATTACAGCTGTAAGTCGCTTGGGGTATGTCTCTATCAGTTTTGCACATCACATTTTCACATTTTTGCACATTTTTGCACATCACATTTTTTCCCATTCCTCCTTGCAAAACAGCTCGAGCTCAGTGAGGTTGGATGGAGAGCATTTGTGAACAGCAGTTTTCAGTTCTTTCCACAGATTCTCGATTGGATTCAGGTCTGGACTTTGACTTGGCCATTCTAACACCTGGATATGTTTATTTTTTAACCATTCCATTGTAGATTTTGCTTTATGTTTTGGATCATTGTCTTGTTGGAAGACAAATCTCCGTCCCATTCTCAGGTCTTTTGCAGACTCCATCAGGTAGAATGGTCCTGTATCCATCTTCCCATCAATTTTAACCATCTTCCCTGTCCCTGCTGAAGAAAAGCAGGCCCTAACCATGATACTGCCACCACCATGTTTGACAGTGGGGATGGTGTGTTCAGGGTGTTGCTTTTACGCCAAACATAACGTTTTGCATTGTTGCCAAAAAGTTAAATTTTGGTATCATCTGACCAGAGCACCTCCTTCCACATGTTTGGTGTGTCTCCCAGGTGGCTTGTGGCACACTTTAAACAACACTTTTTATGGATATCTTTAAGAAATGGCTTTCTTCTTGCCACTCTTCCATAAAGGCCAGATTTGTGCAATATACGACTGATTGTTGTCCTATGGACAGAGTCTCCCACCTCAGCTGTAGATCTCTGCAGTTCATCCAGAGTGATCATGGGCCTCTTGGCTGCATCTCTGATCAGTCTTCTCCTTATATGAGCTGAAAGTTTAGAGGGACGGCCAGGTCTTAGTAGATTTGCAGTGGTCTGATACTCCTTCCATTTCAATATTATCGCTTGCACAGTGCTCCTTGGGATGTTTAAAGCTTGGGAAATCTTTTTGTATCCAAATCCGGCTTTAAACTTCTTCACAACAGTATCTCGGACCTGCCTGGTGTGTTCCTTGTTCTTCATGATGCTCTCTGCGCTTTTAACGGACCTCTGAGACTATCACAGTGCAGGTGCATTTATACGGAGACTTGATTACACACAGGTGGATTGTATTTATCATCATTAGTCATTTAGGTCAACATTGGTTCATTCAGAGATCCTCACTGAACTTCTGGAGAGAGTTTGCTGCACTGAAAGTAAAGGGGCTGAATAATTTTGCACGCCCAAATTTTCAGTTTTTGATTTGTTAAAAAAGTTTGAAATATCCAATAAATGTCGTTCCACTTCATGATTGTGTCCCACTTGTTGTTGATTCTTCACAAAAAAATACAGTTTTATATCTTTATGTTTGAAGCCTGAAATGTGGCAAAAGGTTGCAAAGTTCAAGGGGGCCGAATACTTTTGCAAGGCACTGTACGTTACAGCCTTATTCTAAAATGGATGAAATACATGTGTTCCTTATCAATCTACACACAATACCCCATAATGACAAAGTGAAAACAGGTTTTAAGAAATGTTTAGAAATGTATTACAAATAGAAACAGAATATTTAGCACAATGCTTATATTTACAACAGGAGTATAGCCTACATGACTGGCACAAAAATGAACCACTGGAAAAGATTCCTCCATTCGATATTGTCACTACTTCTGCCGAAGTCGAAGCCTCTCCTTGTTCAGGTGGTGCTCAGCGGTCGACGTCACCGGTCTTCTAGCCATCATTGATCCATTTTTCATTTTCCATTGGTTTTGTCTTGTCTTCCTACACACCTGGTTTCAATCCCATTCATTACCTGTTGTGTATTTAACCATGTTTCCCCTCATGTCTTTGTCAGAGATGGTTTGTTATTTCAGTGTTGTGTTGTTTTGTATTGGTGCGCGATCGGGTCCTCGTACCCACTTTGTTTTATTTATTACATTTAGTGTTGGAGTTATGTTTTCGTCTGTGGTTATTAAATAACTCCATTACACTCAGTTTGATTCTCCTGCGCCTGACTTCTCTGCCACCTATACACACGACTCTGACAGCTATTTAAGTGCATAGATGGATTTTGATACAGCCCATGTTTTGATACAGGTGCATGACAATGATCCAATCTAAATGAAAACAAATGTCACACATATTATTTAGTGAATGTAAAGACAAGATTAAATCAAGAATAGTCTGATGGCTGACAATATTAGCCTATCACTTGTGAATGATATATTATCAACTGTGAATGATGCCCAGAATAAGAAAGAATTTTGGAATCATAGTCTGTCACGGTCTTCATAAAGAGGAGACCAAGGCGCAGCGTGGTAAGTGATCATAACTCTTTAATTAAAGAGAACACAGAACAGAACTAAACAAAACAAAAAAACGAACTGTGAAGCAATATGGCTAGTGCAGAACAGGCAACTAAACATCAAATAATAACCCACAAAATAGCCAAGGCTACCTAAATATGGTTCCCAATCAGAGACAACGTTAAACAGCTGCCTCTGATTGAGAACCAATCTAGGCAACAATAGACATCTAAACACCTAGACTAGATAAACCCCTAGACAATACAAAAACTAAACAAACCACCCTTGTCACACCCTAACCTAACCAAATCATAAAGAAAACAAAGATAACTAAGGTCAGGGCGTGACAAAGTCACATACCTCATGTAGCCTAGCCCACAGGCCTAAATGTTTTAAGGTTTGTATCACAACTAAAGTGGCCAAATAACTTCTTAAAAATTAAATACTTTACAAGGGGTGTAGAGCCTACCTGTATACATAAGTAGCGAGTGAGTTTCAAGTTTGGGGAATATGATTTTCACCATAAAAATGCACCTTTATAATAAAAGTTTTCCGCTAATGGAATATTTGCACGTATAGCCTACTACCATGTGCGCATTAGACAATAGACATTTAAAGATAAACGTTCTGATCTGTTGCGTCAGCCACATTGTGTAAAAAAGTTTTTTAATGCTAGTGGTTGTATTAAATTGGGATCTATCGCATCCAACAACTGTTCGAGACTGTTTGGAATATTTATCTCTCGCACAGAATAGAATAGGTCGCCTTTTGTACAATGGGTGAATACATCAAATCAAAGTTTACAATGCAGATAGTCCAGGTAGCCAATGTGCGGGGACTAATTGAGGTAGTATGTACATGAATGTATTGTTAAAGTGAAGATGCATATATGATAGACAGAGAGTAGCAGCAGCGTAAAAGAGGGGTTGGGGGGGTACACAGTGCAAACAGTGTCACCAGCAAAGCACAATCACACCATAACACCTCCTCCTCCATGCTTTACGGTGTTAAAAACACCGGAGATCATCCGTTCACCCACACCACATCTCACAAAGACACTGCGGTTGGAACCAAAAATCTCCAATTTGGACTCCAGACCAAAGGACAAATTTCCACCGGTCTAATGTCCATTGCTTGTGGTTCTTGGCCTGTTACATTTACATTAACAGGCCAAGAATGCAGTGTCATGCAGTGGGTGTAGCTGGTGCATGGAAGTCAGGCGCAGGAGAGCAGAGATGAGTGAACAAAGAAGCTCTTTTCTGAGGCAATAGTAAGAACAGAATGCAACCATGTCACAAAAACAAATGCCCAAAGAACCAGTGAGGCAGCACAAAGTACAACAACCAAGTACAAAGTACCGGCTGCAAAAAATCACGGGTACAAATAAAACCCGGTGCAACCCAGCTGGAAACGTGCCAACCTAGACAATAAACAATACCCCACACAGACATGGAGGGAACAGAGGGCTATATGCACATAGTAATCATCGTCTTTTATCAAATAGGACTATCTTCTGTATACCCCCCCCCCCCTCTACCTTGCAACAACACAACTGATTGGCTCAAACGCATTAAGACGGAAAGAAATTCCACAAGTTAACTTTTAAGAAGGCACACCTGTTAATTTAAATGCATTCCAGGTTACTACCTCATGAAGCTGATTGAGAGAATGCCAAGACTGTGCTAAGCTGTCAAGGCAAAGGGTGGCAATTTGAAGAATCTTAAATATAAAATATATTTGGATTTGTTTAACACTTTTTTGGTTACTACAAGATTCCAGATGTGTTATGTCATAGTTTTGGTGTCTTCAATATTATTCTACAATGTATTCAATGTATTCTACAATCTAAACTAGAGGCCCTCAATCTCACACAAATTACCAAGGAATTTACAAGGTACAACCCTAAATCCGTAACCATGGGTACCCTCTTAGATATCATCCTGACCAACTTGCTCTCTAAATACACCTCTGCTGGCTTCAACCAGGATCTCAGCGATCACTGCCTCATTGCCTGTGTGCGTAATGGGTCTGCGGTCAATCGACCACATCTCATCACTGTCAAACGCTCCCTAAAACACTTCAGCAAGCTGGCCTTTCTAATTGACCTGGCCCGGGTATTCTGGAAGAATATTGACCTCGTCAGTAGAGGTTGCCTGGTTGCTCTTCAAAAGTGCTTTCTTCACCATCTTAAATAAGCATGCCCCGGTTAAAAAATGTAGAACTAAGAACAGATATAGCCCTTGGTTCACCCCAGACTTGACTGCCTTTGACCATCACAAAAACATCCTGTGGCGTTCTACACTTCACCGATCCTTGACTTTGGCGATGTGATTTACAAAATAGCCCCCAATACTCTACTCAGCAAACTGGATGTAGTCTATCACAGTGCCGTCACCAAAGCCCCATATACCACCCACCACTGCAACCTGTATGCTCACGTATTTGGCAGCATTGCCTTTAAATTGTTTAACTTGGGTCAAAAGTTTCAGGTAGACTTCCACAAGCTTCCCACAACAAGTTGGGTGAATTTTGGCCTGTTCCTCCTGACACAGCTGGTGTAACTAAGTCAGGTTTGTAGGCCTCCTTGCTCGCACACACTTTTTCAGTTCTGCCCACAAATGTTCTATAGGTTTGAGGTCAGGGCTTTGTGATGGACACTCCAATACCTTGACTTTGTTGTCCTTAAGCCATTTGCCACAACTTTGGAAGTATGCTTGGGGTCATTGTCCATTTGAAAGACCCATTTGCGACCAAGCTTTAACTTCCTGACTGATGTCTTGAGATATTGCTTCAATATATCCACCTAATTTTCCTACCTCATGATGCCATCCATTTTGTGACGTGCACCAGTCCCTCCTGCAGCAAAGCACCCCCACAACATGATGATGCCACCCCTGTCCTTCACGGTTGGGATGGTGTTCTTCGGGCTTGCAAGCATCCCCCTTTTTCCTCCAAATATAATGATGGTCATTATGGCCAAACAGTTCTATTTTTGTTTCATCAGACCAGAGGACATTTCTCCCAAAAAATACGATCCTTGTCCCCATGTGCAGTTGCAAACCGTAGTCTGGCTTTTTTATGGCAGTTTTGGAGCAGTGGCTTCTTCCTTGCTGAGCGGCCTTTCAGGTTATGTCGATATATGACTCCTTTTACTGTGGATATAGATACTTTTGTACCTGTTTCCTCCAGCATCTTCACATGGTCTTTTGCTGTTCTGGGATTGATTTGCTCTTTTCGCACCAAAGTACATTCATCTCCTAGAGACAGAACACGTCTCCTTCCTAAGCGGTATGACGGCTGCGTAGTCCCATGGTGTTTACACTTGCGTACTATTGTTTGTACAGATGAACAAGGTACCTTCAGGTGTTTGGAAATTGTTCCCAAGGATGAACCAGACTTGTGGAGGTCTACAATTTGTTTCAGAGGTCTTGGCTGATTTCTTTTGATTTTCCCATGATGTCAAGCAAAGAGGCACTGAGTTTGAAGGTAGGCCTTGAAATACATCCACAGGTACACCTCCAATTGACTCAAATTATGTCAATTTTCTAATCAGAAGCTTCTAAAGCCGTGACATCATTTTCTGTAATTTTCCAAGCTGTTTAAAGGCACAGTCAACTTAGTGTTGTTACGGCTCTCGTTTATGGAATGACCGGACCAAGGTGCAGCGTGGTAGGCGTACATCGTTCTTTTTATTGATGACACCATAAGCAAAATAACAACGACAAAAATGAAAGCGCACAGTTCTGTAAGACAAAATAAACTATACAGAAAACAAGATCCCACAAAACCCAAAAGGAAAATGACAACCTATATATGATCCCCAATTAGAGACAACAATAGACAGCTGCCTCTGATTGGGAACCATACTCAGCCAAAAACACAAAGAAATAGAAAACATACATTTTCCCACTCAAGTCACACCCTGACCTAACCAAACACAGAGAATAATAAGGATCTCTGAGGTCAGGGCGTGACAAGTGCATTTCATCTTCTGACCCATTGGAATTGTGATACAGTGAATTATAAGTGAAATTATCTGTCTGTAAACAATTGCTGGGAAAATTACTTGTGTCCTAACCGACTTGCCAAAACCATAGTTTTTAGCAAGAAATTGTGGAGTCATTGAAAAACAAGTTTTAATGACTCCAACCTAAGTGTATGTAAACTTCCGACTTCAAAAGCCAACACTTCCTTTGGCTGCCTTTCCTTCCAGTTCTCTGCTGCCAATGACTGGAACGAATTCACTGAAGCTGGAGTCTTATATCTCCCTCTCTAACTTTAAGCATCAACTGTCAGAGCAGCTTACCGATCACTGTACCTGTACACAGTCAATCTGCAAATAGCACACCCAACTACCTCATCCCCATATTATTACTTATCTTCTTGCTCTTTTGCACCCCAGTATCTCTACTTGCACATCATCATCTGCACATACATCACCACAGTATTAATGCTAAATTGTAATTATTTTGCATCTATGGACTTTTTATTGCCTACCTCCCTACTCTTCCACATTTGCACACACTGTAATACTGTAAATAGCCAAAGGTTAAGGCTATCTTACCCCACAAGACATGCCACAAGAGGTCTCTTCACAGTCCCCAAGTCCAGAACAGACTATGGGAGGCACACAGTACAACATAGAGTCATGACTACATGGAACTCTATTCCACATTAAGTTACTGACACAAGTAGTAAAATTACATTTAAAAAGCAGATTAAAAAAACACCTTATGGAGCAGCGGGGACTGTGAAGCAACACAAACATTGGCACAGACACATGCGCACACACACGCGTGATAACATACGCACTATACATACACATGGACTTAGTACTGTAGATATGTGGTAGTGGTGGAGTAGGGGCCTGAGGGCACACAATGTGTTGTGGAATCTGTGAATGTATTGTAATGTTTTAATAAAATTGTATAAACTGCCTTGATTTTGCTGGACCCCAGGAAGAGTAATGGAGATCCATAATAAATACAAATACAAATGTAACAGTTTTATTGAACCTTAAAATGAGTAACTCATCCATGGCCATATTTTGAGGCTACTGTAACTATAAAAGTCTTATTATGTAATCATAGAAAGCGTGCATGTTCAAGATAGCATGCAAAGGCCGCAGGTCTGTGGAGACCTTCACAATATACAGTGGGGCAAAAAAGTATTTAGTCAGCCACCAATGGTGCAAGTTCTCCCACTTAAAAATATAAGAGAGGCCTGTAATTTTCATCATAGGTACACTTCAACTATGACAGACAAAATGAGAAAAAGAAATTGCAAATAAATTCATTAAAAATCCTACAATGTGACATTCTGGATTTTTGTTGAAGTGTACCTATGATGAAAATTACAGGCCTCTCTCATCTTTTTAAGTGGGAGAACTTGCACAATTGGTGGCTGACTAAATACTTTTTTGCCCCACTGTAAATATCTATGCAGAATCTCGAACAGCATTGATCACTTACACCATGTACTTTTAGTGTAATCTCAACTGCAATCCAGATCATTTGGTTCTGCTATTAGATGAAGCACAGTGAAAACACATGAATCTGTTGTATAAATAAACAAAATATTGGACATTGTATTTCCATTTGAAAGTGCAGTTATAAGATATATAGATGACAACAACCAAAAATCAGAAATAGTTTTCCCAATGGAAATTTGGTTTTGCTTTTATATGGTTAAACGAGCAATGATAATACATTGGGAATTCAGCAAATTTCTGGCTGTCTTTTTGAGTTGGTGAATAAACGTTGAAATCTCATTGATCAACATCTCAACAAAAATGTACCCACATTTCCACATTGAAATTCAGTGGTGTGCCAGTGGAAACATACTGCTAGTTCTTTATTAACTGTCAAGATTCATTTTTTGTCACTGTAGGTGGATGTCCCCTCTGACACTTAACAAGAGAATACTACTCCAAATGATCTGGGAGGAAGTCACAAGTCAACGAGCAGTAGAAGCTCATTTCTAACCCCGACGCCCAGTTTCATCATCACACACACACACACATACACATACACACACATCATCATCCTACACACACACATACACATACACATACACACACATCCTCTGATATCGCTCAGCAACTCTGCATCGCTGTCGTCACCTCGAGACTGATCGCCGTGACAACCTCTCCTGTCCCCATCTGTAACTCTAATGTTCCTGTCAGGTGATGGGATGGAGGCCATTAATCAGAACCTTCTGCCAGGCCACTAATGGGACCCATCCCGTAATGTATGTTTATAATGTATGTATATCCCTCTCCAATGAATTCAAGACGTCCGGAAACATATGCTAATCATTTCCCTGTCCGTGAGGCATGAGTCTTCAAAGTCGCTACTCGCTAGTCCCCCTAAATCTAAAACTAACATGTTACTTTTCTTCTTCTTTTTTTATTTGATTTTAAGAGAAGGGATTGAGGCTTTGGAGCAACTAAAGCGGCTCAAGTTCTAAAAACTCAACTTTCCTCTGAAGTATTCTTAGTCGTGTGTGTGTGTGTGTGTGTGTGTGTGTGTGTGTGTGTGTGTGTGTGTGTGTGTGTGTGTGTGTGTGTGTGTGTGTGTGTGTGTGTGTGTGTGTGTGTGTGTGTGTGTGTGTGTGTGTGTGTGAGCACGTAAGTAAAATACAAACGGTTGACTCACCCTCACCATGTTGGCAAACCGGTCTATGGCTCTGTCATAGTACGCTTTTAGTTTTTGTTGCCATTGGCTACCTAGCTAAAATGCTTCCTCACATGGGCAACAATGAACCAGCTAAGTTAGCTCAGCCCAACGCTGATTGGGAATTTTTTTTTATACTTTTGTTTTATCAAGGGAGGCCAAATTCTTTCTGGCATCAATCAATCAACAGCTATGGCGGCAACATGCCATACTATTTTGGTCCAGACAGCATCAGATTCCTGGGCTACACACACTGAGACAGAGGGTCACTGTTTCCCTCGCTCTGATGATTTCTCCAGTGAGATTCAGCCACTTGTGAATTTAAGAAAAATTATGAAAATACAGAGAGACGAAAGATAAATTACTTTATGATTTAAATGTTTTTATTTGTAAAATATTTGGGGAAGCCTGGATTTCCTTGGAATCCATGAATATACGCCACAGATAATAAGTCCATGCTCACATCCCAACTCTACCAGTAGCCTATGGCTGTAAGAGTAGTGATGACATTTAAAGTTCCCTCCTCCATTGTCTATGCGTTGCAGTCATCCAAACAGTCTGCTTGATGGATTGAAGTTAATTAGTTTAAACTGCTCACAGAAATACCACCCAACCAACCCAACACTACTACACTGAAATACCACCCAACCATCCCAACACTATTACACTGAAATACCACCCAACCACCCCAACACTATTACACTGAAATACCACCCAACCACCCCAACACTATTACACTGAAATACCACCCAACCACCCCAACACTATTACACTGAAATACCACCCAACCATCCCAACACTATTACACTGAAATACCAACCAACCACCCCAACACTATTACACTTAAATACCACCCAACCACCCCAACACTATTACACTGAAATACCACCCAACCACCCCAACACTATCACACAGAAATACCACCCAACCACCCCAACACTATTACACTGAAATACCAACCAACCACCCCAACACTATTACACTGAAATACCACCCAACCACCCCAACACTATTACACTGAAATACCACCCAACCACCCCAACACTATTACACAGAAATACCACCCAACCACCCCAACACTATTACACTGAAATACCACCCAACCACCCCAACACTATTACACTGAAATACCACCCAACCACCCCAACACTATTACACTGAAATACCACCCAACCACCCCAACACTATTACACTGAAATACCACCCAACCATCCCAACACTATTACACTGAAATACCACCCAACCACCCCAACACTATTACACTGAAATACCACCCAACCACCCCAACACTATTACACTGAAATACCACCCAACCACCCCAACACTATTACACTGAAATACCACCCAACCACCCCAACACTATTACACTGAAATACCAACCAACCACCCCAACACTATTACACTGAAATACCACCCAACCACCCCAACACTATTACACTGAAATACCACCCAACCACCCCAACACTATTACACTGAAATACCACCCAACCACCCCAACACTATTACACTGAAATACCACCCAACCACCCCAACACTATTACACTGAAATACCACCCAACCACCCCAACACTATTACACTGAAATACCACCCAACCACCCCAACACTATTACACTGAAATACCACCCAACCACCCCAACACTATTACACTGAAATACCACCCAACCACCCCAACACTATTACACTGAAATACCACCCAACCACCCCAACACTATTACACTGAAATACCACCCAACCACCCCAACACTATTACACTGAAATACCACCCAACCACCCCAACACTATTACACTGAAATACCACCCAACCACCCCAACACTATTACACTGAAATACCACCCAACCACCCCAACACTATTACACTGAAATACCACCCAACCACCCCAACACTATTACACTGAAATACCACCCAACCACCCCAACACTATTACACTGAAATACCACCCAACCACCCCAACACTATTACACTGAAATGCCACCCAACCACCCCAACACTATTACACTGAAATACCACCCAACCACCCCAACACTATTACACTGAAATACCACCCAACCACCCCAACACTATTACACTGAAATACCACCCAACCACCCCAACACTATTACACTGAAATACCACCCAACCACCCCAACACTATTACACTGAAATACCACCCAACCACCCCAACACTATTACACTGAAATACCACCCAACCACCCCAACACTATTACACTGAAATACCACCCAACCATCCCAACACTGTAGCTGAGACCACTGAGGGGTTCCTGTAGTAAAAGCAATGGACGTAAAAGTTAGGGCACGTCATTATCTTCAAGCATTCTGTTATTAGACACCCACTGACCTGCAGTTCATGTGAACACTATGAAGCTGTTGAATCTCATGACTAAAAGTGCAATAGACATACAGTGGCTTGCGAAACATTTCACCCCCTTGACATTTTTCCTATTTTGTTGCCTTACAACCTGGAATTAAAATATATTTTTTGGGGGGGTTGTATCATTTGATTTACACAACATGCCTACCACTTTGAAGTTGCAAAATATTTTTTTGGGGTGAAACAAACAAGAAATAAGACAAAAAAAATCAGAAAGCTAGAGTGTGCAGGTAGCCTAGTGGTTAAAGTGTTGGACTTGTAACCATAAGGTTGCAATATTGAATGCCTGAGTTAACAAGGAAAAAATATGTTGGTCTGCCCCTGAGCAAGGAAGTTAAGTCACTGTTCCTAGGCCGCCATTGAAAATAAGAATTTGTTATTAACTGACTTGCCTAGTAAAATAAATGTTAAAAAATTCACACCCCCAAGTCAATACATTGTAGCGCCACCTTTTGCAGCAATTACAGGTGCAAGACTCTTGGGGTATGTCTCTATAAGCTTGGCACATCTAGCCACTGGGATTTTTGCCCATTCTTCAAGGCAAAACTCTCCAGCTCCTTCAAGTTGGATGGATTCCGCTGGTGGACAGCAATCTTTAAGTCATACCATAGATTCTCAATTGGATTGATTAATGCAAATGAATTACTTAAAAATCATACAATATGATTTTCTGGATTTTTGTTTTAGATTCCGTCTCTCACAGTTGAAGTGCGCCTATGATCAAAATTACAGACCTCTACATGCTTTGTAAGTAGGAAAACCTGCATAATCGGCAGTGTATCAAACACTTGTTCTCCCCACTGTATACTGAGATCATGTGACAAATCATGTGACACTTATAATTGCACACAGGTGGACTTAATTTAACTAATTATGTGACTTCTGTAATTGGTAATTGGTTGCACCAGATCTTATTTAGGGGCTTCATAGCAAAAGGATTGAATACATATGCACGCACCACTTTTCAGTTAAATAAAAAAAATGTAAGCAAGTTATTTCTTTCATTTCACTTCACCAATTTGGACTCTTTTGTGTATTACATGAAATCCAAATAAAATCTATTTAAATACAGGTTGTAATGCAACAAAATAGGAAAAACACTAAGGGGATGAATACTTTGGTACTGTAGCAATTAACAGTAGTTTGTGTATTATTTGTATTTTTTAAATTTTATTTCACCTTTATTTAACCAGGTAGGCAAGTTGAGAACAAGTTCTCATTTACAATTGCGACCTGGCCAAGATAAAGCAAAGCAGTTCGACAGATACAACGACACAGAGTTACACATGGAGTAAAACAAACATACAGTCAATAATACAGTATAAACAATGTGAGCAAATGAGGTGAGAAGGGAGGTAAAGGCAAAAAAGGCCATGGTGGCAAAGTAAATACAATATAGCAAGTAAAACACTGGAATGGTAGTTTTGCAATGGAAGAATGTGCAATGTAGAAATAAAAATAATGGGGTGCAAAGGAGCAAAATAAATAAATTAATTAAATACAGTTGGGAAAGAGGTAGTTGTTTGGGCTAAATTATAGGTGGGCTATGTACAGGTGCCGTAATCTGTGAGCTGCTCTGACAGTTGGTGCTTAAAGCTAGTGAGGGAGATAAGTGTTTCCAGTTTCAGAGATTTTTGTAGTTCGTTCCAGTCATTGGCAGCAGAGAACTGGAAGGAGAGGCGGCCAAAGAAAGAATTGGTTTTGGGGGTGACTAGAGAGATATACCTGCTGGAGCGTGTGCTACAGGTGGGAGATGCTATGGTGACCAGCGAGCTGAGATAAGGGGGGACTTTACCTAGCAGGGTCTTGTAGATGACATGGAGCCAGTGGGTTTGGCGACGAGTATGAAGCGAGGGCCAGCCAACGAGAGCGTACAGGTCGCAATGGTGGGTACTATATGGGGCTTTGGTGACAAAACGGATTGCACTGTGATAGACTGCATCCAATTTGTTGAGTAGGGTATTGGAGGCTATTTTGTAAATGACATCGCCAAAGTCGAGGATTGGTAGGATGGTCAGTTTTACAAGGGTATGTTTGGCAGCATGAGTGAAGGATGCTTTGTTGTGAAATAGGAAGCCAATGTGATGTTTCTGACAAGAAAATATACTATACAACAACATTAATAACATTTAGCTATATAATGTAAATGCAGATAACAAAAGAAAAATGTCAAATAATTACTTCTGTCTCAGCCATTATGAAAAATTGTCTTGTGACACAAGAACGCTAACTCCTCAAAAGATCACTCTTATATTTTTTCTATCTTCCATTATAGAGGTGTGCGCATACTAACAACATGACAGCAAGACAGGAAGGTAGATGACAGTTCCTTGCTATTTTTTTCTAATTGGACTGAAATGAGGTGGATGGGAACTGCAAGACAATTAACTGGTGTGTTTTATCAGGCCTGGTGCAGAGGTAGGGAGGCTCAGTACTGAACCAACGGGAGCTGGGATCGACACCTGCACTGCCAGGCAAATCTCTACCTCCCTCCTCCCTCCATCTCTTCCTCCCGCCGCCTGCCAATCGTTCACAAGCTTTGTTTATCTCATTTTTCAATTAACCTCCAACGATTTAACTCCCTTCATAAAGCCACTGTGTGCATGTTTGCTCCAAAGAACAAATCAAATGGTATATCTCGTCTGCCTCTCTCTCTCTCTCTCTATCCCCCCACCCCTCTTTTTCCTATGTCTCCCTACTCGTTACTTCCTCTTTGCCGTGGTGTGCTGTTATCCCGGGAAGCTGTGCTTCACAGAACTCGGCAGGACTTTTCCAGCCGAAGGACTGTATACAGTGCATTCGGAAAGTATTCAAACACCTTCATTTTTTCAAAATTTTGTTACATTACAGACTTATTCAAAAATTGATTGAATACAAAATAAATCCTCAGCAATCTACACACTATACCCCACAATGACAAAGCAAAACAGGTTTTTAGAAATGTTTGCACTTTCAAATATATATATATATATATATATTATTTTTAAATACCTTATTTATATAAGCATTTAGACCCTTTGCTATGAGACTTGAAATGGAGCTCAGGTACATCCTGTTTCCATTGATCATCCTTGAGATGTTTTTACAACTTGATTGGAATCCACCTGTGGTAAATTCAATTGATTGGACATGATTTGAAAGGGATACACCTGTCTATATAAGGTCCCACAATTGACAGTGCATGTCAGAGCAAAATGCAAGCCATGAAGTCAAAGTAATTGTCCGTAGAGCTCTGAGACAGGATTGTGTCGAGGCATAGATCTGGTGAAGGGTACCAACACATTTCTGAAGAGAAAGGGAGAGGTAATAAGAGAGAGGGAGAAGTAGGAAGAGAGAGAAATAGGAAGAGAGAGAGAAATAGGAAGAGGGAGAAGTAGGAAGAGAGAAGGAGAAATGGGAGGAGAAAATATTGATACAATTTGATAAAATATTGATTTTACTACAGTACGAACGCCCATAGAAACACACTGAATAACACATTCCTAAATGGCAAAAAGGAGAGTCAAAAAATAAATCGTAAGAAACAAGGTTCTGAAGTGTCAGTACTAAATGTAGACGATGTAAATATATATATATATATATACAGTTGAAGTCGGAAGTTTACATACACTTAGGTTGGAGTCATTAAAACTTGTTTTTCAACCACTCCACAAACGTCTTGTTAACAAACTATAGTTTTGGCAAGTCTGCTAGGACATCTACATTGTGTATGGCACAATCATTTTTCCAACAATTGTTTACAGACAGATTATTTCACTTATAATTCACTGTATCACAATTCCAGTGGGTCAGAAGTTTACATAAACTATGTTGACTGTGCCTTTAAACAGCTTGGAAAATTACAAAAAATGTCATGGCTTTAGAAGCTTCTGAGAAGATAATTGACATAATTTGAGTCAATTGGAGGAGTACCCATGGATGTATTGCAACTGCACATGGGGACAAAGATCATACTTTTTGGAGAAATGTCCACTGGTCTGATGAAACAAATATACAACTGTTTGGCCATAATGACCATCATTATGTTATGAAGCACGGGGGTGGCAGCATCATGTTGTGGTGGTGCTTTGCTGCAGGAGGGACTGGTGCACGTCACAAAATAGATGGCATCATGAGGGAGGAAAATGATTTGCATATATTGAAGCAACATCTCAAGACATCAGTCAGGAAGTTAAAGCTTGGTCGCAAATGGGTCTTCTAAATGGGCAATGACCCCAAGCATACCAGCATACCCAAGCAAGTTGTGGCAAAATGGCTTAAGGACAACAAAGTCAAGGTATTGGAGTGGCCATCACAAAGCCCTGACCTCGAACCTATAGAAATTTTGTGAGCAGAACTGAAAAAGTGTGTGCGAGCAAGGAGGCCTATAAACCTGATTCAGTTACACCAGCTCTGTCAGGAGGAATGGGCCAAAATTCACCCAACTTGTGGGAAGCTTGTGGAAGGCTACCTGAAACATTTGACCCAAGTTAAACAATGTAAAGGCAATGCTACCAAATACTAATTGAGTGTATGTAAACTTATGACTGAATGTGATGAAAGAAATAAAGCTGAAATAAATCACTCTCTACTATTATTCTGACAATTCACATTCTTAAAATAAAGTGGTGACGCTAACTGACCTAAGACATGGAATTTTTACGAGGATTAAATGTCAGTAGTTGTGAAAAACTGAGTTTAAATGTATTTGGCTAAGGTGTATGTAAACTTCCGACTTCAATTGTATATATTTTATACATATTTAAACCCTTTTTTGGGTATGCACAAAGCTACCTTCACACTTTCATTCCATTCTGAGCAAATTGGAGAACGCCATCATGTTCGTGAGAGTCTCCCCTTTCCGTAGGTTTAATCATTTTTAGGTTACAGTTTTCGGGTGCAACAAATGTTAAAGTGACGTCTCATGGTCTAACAAACATCTCTCTAGCTCTGCCGCTTTTCACCACATATGCAGATAGACAGTTGCCTCTGATTGAGAACCACACTCGGCCAAACACACAGAAATACAAAACATAGACCACAAAATATAGAATGCCCACCCCAACTCACGCCCTGACCAAACCAAAATAGAGACATAAATCAAATCAAATCAAATTGTATTTGTCACATACACGTGGTTAGCAGATGTTAATGCGAGTGTAGCGAAATGCTTGTGCTTCTAGTTCCGACAATGCAGTAATAACCAACAAGTAATCTAGCTAACAATTCCAAAACTACTACCTTATAGACACAAGTGTAAGGGGATAAGAATATGTACATAAAGATATATGAATGAGTGATGGTACAGAGCGGCATAGGCAAGATACAGTAGATGGTATTGAGTGCAGCATATACATGTGAGATGAGTATGTAAACAAAGTGGCATAGTTAAAGTGGCTAGTGATACATGTATTACATAAAGATGCAGTAGATGATATAGAGTACAGTATATACATATACATATGAGATGAATAATGTAGGGTATGTAAACATTATATTAGGTAGCGTTGTTTAAAGTGGCTAGTGATATATTTTACATCATTTCCCATCAATTCCCATTATTAAAGTGGCTGGAGTTGAGTCAGTGTGTGGCTGTTTAACAGTCTGATGGCCTTGATATAGAAGCTGTCTTTCAGTCTCTCGGTCCCAGCTTTGATGCACCTGTACTGACCTCGTCTTCTGGATGATAGCGGGGTGAACAGGCAGTGGCTCGGGTGGTTGTTGTCCTTGATGATCTTTATGGCCTTCCTGTAACATCGGGTGGTGTAGGTGTCCTGGAGGGCAGGTAGTTTGCCCCCGTTGATGCGTTGTGCAGACCTCACTACCCTCTGGAGAGCCTTACGGTTGTGGGCGGAGCAGTTGCCGTACCAGGCGGTGATACAGCCCGACAGGATGCTCTCGATTGTGCATCTGTAGAAGTTTGTGAGTGCTTTTGGTGACAAGCCGAATTTCTTCAGCCTCCTGAGGTTGAAGAGGCGCTGCTGCGCCTTCTTCACCATGCTGTCTGTGTGGGTGGACCAATTCAGTTTGTCTGTGATGTGTACGCCGAGGAACTTAAAACTTACTACCCTCTCCACTACTGTCCCATCAATGTGGATAGGGGGGTGTTCCCTCTGCTGTTTCCTGAAGTCCACAATCATCTCCTTAGTTTTGTTGACGTTGAGTGTGAGGTTATTTTCCTGACACCACACTCCGAGGGCCCTCACCTCCTCCCTGTAGGCCGTCTCGTCGTTGTTGGTAATCAAGCCTACCACTGTTGTGTCGTCCGCAAACTTGATGATTGAGTTGGAGGCGTGCGTGGCCACGCAGTCGTGGGTGAACAGGGAGTACAGGAGAGGGCTCAGAACGCACCCTTGTGGGGCCCCAGTGTTGAGGATCAGCGGGGTGGAAATGTTGTTGCCTACCCTCACCACCTGGGGGCGGCCCGTCAGGAAGTCCACTACCCAGTTGCACAGGGCGGGGTCGAGACCCAGGGTCTCGAGCTTGATGACGAGCTTGGAGGGCACTATGGTGTTAAATGCTGAGCTGTAGTCGATGAACAGCATTCTCACATAGGTATTCCTCTTGTCCAGATGGGTTAGGGCAGTGTGCAGTGTGGTTGAGATTGCATCGTCTGTGGACCTATTTGGGCGGTAAGCAAATTGGAGTGGGTCTAGGGTGTCAGGTAGGGTGGAGGTGATATGGTCCTTGACTAGTCTCTCAAAGCACTTCATGATGACGGAAGTGAGTGCTACGGATATGTGATATGGGGCGGTAGTCGTTTAGCTCAGTTACCTTAGCTTTCTTGGGAACAGGAACAATGGTAGCCCTCTTGAAGCATGTGGGAACAACAGACTGGGATAGGGATCGATTGAATATGTCCGTAAACACACCAGCCAGCTGGTCTGCGCATGCTCTGAGGGTGCGGCTGGGGATGCCGTCTGGGCCTGCAGCCTTGCGAGGGTTGACACGTTTAAATGTTTTCCTCACGTCGGCTGCAGTGAAGGAGAGTCCGCATGTTTTAGTTGCGGGCCGTGTCAGTGGCACTGTATTGTACTCAAAGAGGGCAAAAAAGTTATTTAGTCTGCCTGGGAGCAAGACATCCTGGTCCGTGACTGGGCTGGTTTTCTTTTTGTAATCCGTGATTGACTGTAGACCCTGCCACATACCTCTTGTGTCTGAGCCGTTGAATTGAGATTCTACTTTGTCTCTATACTGACGCTTAGCTTGTTTGATTGCCTTGCGGAGGGGATAGTTACACTGTTTGTATTCGGTCATGTTTCCGGTCACCTTGCCCTGATTAAAAGCAGTGGTTCGGGCTTTCAGTTTCACACGAATGCTGCCATCAATCCACGGTTTCTGGTTTGGGAATGTTTTAATCGTTGCTATGGGAACGACATCTTCAACGCACGTTCTAATGAACTCGCTCACCGAATCAGCGTATTCGTCAATGTTGTTGTCTGACGCAATACGAAACATATTCCAGTCCACGTGATGGAAGCAGTCTTGGAGTGTGGAATCAGATTGGTCGGACCAGCGTTGAACAGACCTCAGCGTGGGAGCTTCTTATTTTAGTTTCTGTCTGTAGGCAGGGATCAACAAAATGGAGTCGTGGTCAGCTTTTCCGAAAGGAGGGCGGGGCAGGGCCTTATATGCGCCAGCCCTGGTTGCGCAATCGATATGCTGATAAAATTTAGGGAGCCTTGTTTTCAGATTAGCCTTGTTAAAATCCCCAGCTACAATGAATGCAGCCTCCGGATAAATGGATTCCAGTTTGCAGAGTCAAATAAAGTTTGTTCAGAGCCATCGATGTGTCTGCTTGGGGGGGAATATATACGGCTGTGATTATAATCGAAGAGAATTCCCTTGGAAGATAATGCGGTCGACATTTGATTGTGAGGAATTCTAAATCAGGTGAACAGAAGGACTTGAGTACCTGTATGTTGTTATGATCACACCACGTCACGTTAACCATGAAGCATACGCCCCCGCCCCTCTTCTTACCAGAAAGATGTTTGTTTCTGTCGGCGCGATGCGTGGAGAAACCAGCTGGCTGCACCGATTCCGATAGCGTCTCTAAGGTCAGGGTGTGACACTCCCAAAATAAAAATGCCTAACCTTATAACTCTACATGCATTTTGATTCTAAACTAAAAAGACCAATGCCATTTTACCATAACAGAAGCTGAAACCAGAATTGACTATGTCCGTGTCACGTTCTGACCTTTATTTCCTGTGTTTTGTCATTATTTAGTATTGGTCAGGGCGTGAGTTGGGGTGGGCAGTCTATGTTTGATTTTCTATGATTTGGGGATTTCTATGTTTCGGCCTAGTATGGTTCTCAATCAGAGGCAGGTGTCATTAGTTGTCTCTGATTGAGAATCATACTTAGGTAGCCTGGGTTGCACTGTTTGTTTGTGGGTGATTGTCTATGTTGATGGCTTGTTTCAGCGCAGTTCGCATTAGCTTCACGGTTGTTATTTTGTTTACTGTTTTTGTATAGTGGTTCAGTGTTTTCTTTATTAAAATTCATGATGAACACATATCACGCCGCATTTTGGTCCTCCGATCCTTCTCGCCTCTCCTCTTCAGATGAAGAGGAGGACGACCGTGACAGTCCGTTTTCACACCTGACCAATTTGTCAATACATTGAATTAAATCAGGCTTATTGATGTCCTACCATGCCTTCGGAATGTGTTCAGACCCCTTGACTTTCTACACATTTTGTTACGTTACAGCCTTATTCTAAAATTGATTACATAAAAAATATTCCTCAGCAATCTACATACAATACCCCATAATGACAAAGTTAAAACAGGTTTTTAGAAAATGTTGCTAATTTATTAAATCTAGAAACAGAACTAATTAATTTACAAAAGTATTCAGAGACAGGATTGTGTTAAGGCACAGATCTGGGGAAGGGTACCAAAAAATGTCTCCAAGAACACATTGGTTTGGAAACACCAAGATTCCTAGAGCACCATTCCTGCGGTGAAGCATGGTGGTGGTAGCATCATGCTGTGGGGATGACCAAGACTCTTTCTAGAGCTGGCTACCTGGCCAAACTGAGCCATCGGGGGAGAAGAGCCTTGATCAGGGAGGTGACTAAGAACCCAATGGTTACTCTGACAGAGCTCTAGAGTTCCTCTGTGGAGATGGGAAAACCTTCCAGAAGAACAACCATCTCTGCAGCACTCCACCAATCAGGCTTTTATGGTAGAGTGGCCAGACTGAAGCCACTACTCAGTAAAAGGCACATGACAGCCCGCTTGGAGTTTGCCTTAAGGCACCTAAAGACTCTCAGATCATGAGAAACAAGATTCTCTGTTCTGATGAAACCAAGATTGAGCTCTATGGCCTGAATTCCAAGCATCACGTCAGGAGGAAACCTGGCACCATCCCTACGGTGAAACATGGTGGTGGTGGCATCATGCTTTGGGGATGTCTTTCAGCAGCAGGGACTGGGAGACTAGTCAGGATCAAGACAAAGATGAACGGAGCAAAGTACAGAGAGATCCTTGATGAAAACCTGCTCCAGAGCACTGAAGACCTCAGACTGAGGCAAAGGTTCACCTCCAGCAGGACAACGACCCAAAGCACACAGCCAAGACAACACAGGAGTGGCTTTGTAACAAGTCTCTGAATGGCCATGAGTGGCCCAGCCAGAGCCCGGAGTTGAACACAAACGAACATCTCTGGAGAGATCTAAAAATAGCTGCGCAGCGACGCTCCCCATCCAACCTGACAGAGCTTGAGAGGTTCTGCAGAGAAGAATGAGAGAAACTCCCCGAATATAGGTGTGCCAAGCTTGTAGCGTCATAACGAAGACAACTTGAGGCTGTAATCGCTGCAAAGGTGCTTCAACAAAGTACGGAGTAAAGGGTCTGATTACATATGTAAATGCGATATTTCTGTTTTTTATTTTTAATAAACTAGCAAACATTTATAAAAACCTGTCATTATGGGGTGTGTAGATTGATGAGGGGGAAAAATCATACATTTTAGAATAAGGCTGTAACGTAACAAAATGTGGAGAAAGTCAAGTGGTCTGAAAACTATCCAAAGGCACTGTAAATGAGTGAACGTGAGATTGAGAAAAAGTCTGA
This sequence comes from Oncorhynchus nerka, assembly GCF_034236695.1. NCBI lineage: Eukaryota > Metazoa > Chordata > Actinopteri > Salmoniformes > Salmonidae > Oncorhynchus > Oncorhynchus nerka. The sequence continues at coordinate 28,759,402 of NC_088402.1, forward strand.
TTACTAACCGTTGCCTTGACTTATAAACCGCAGGTCAATTTACAAATATCACTCCTCCCAACCTCCCAATGCTACAGACAACACATTCATTCCAATAAAAAATATGATGACATGAAGTCCCATACTCTGCAGAATCTGTGTGCGTGTGTGTTTGTGTTTTTGTGTTTGTGCGTGTGTGCATGCGTGAATTTGGTCAGACTAATTCCAAAATGAAGCTGAACCCCCAAGACACAAAGACTCCCCTAATTAATCACTACTAACGAGGTAGGAGGCTCTGGAAATACCCAGTGAATCAAAATTGATTAATTGTGGAAATTGGAAAAGGATAGTAAAGTAATTGTGAAGGTTTTTTTTTAGCTCCCTTGGTCACAACTCAGGCTCCATTCCCTTCTGCAATCAAATCAAGGGCCAGTTTGGAAAATCAAACCAAACAAATGCCATGTTTGGGAATTATTGCTGCTTTAGAGAAGACAGTGATTGAATTAAGTTGTTACTGGTTGATGAAAGGAACATACATTGTTTGCCCAAGTGGGACCTCCTCTTTTCCCCCAGCACCTGGGGAAGTGTTACTGTTGTTTATCAGTACTGCATGCAGTCCTACATGCCTCATACACACACACACCATTATGGATGATCCGGGTGCGATGCAACGAAGGTGCTCCCACCCCAAGAAGAATGTACAATGCTTATTTCAGCAGAAAGCCTTGGGTGGAGAGTTTGGCAGAATAAACACAGGGCATAATTGTGTGTGTGTGTGTGTGTGTGTGTGTGTGTGTGTGTGTGTGTGCGTGCGTGCGTGCGTGCGTGCGTGCGTGCGTGCGTGCGTGCGTGCGTGCGTGCGTGCGTGCGTGCGTGCGTGTGTGTGTGTGTTGCAGCAGCATAAGCACAGGGCAGCATGGTGGATGTGATGTCAACCCGGGGCTTCTAATAGATCAATCTGACCCTCCTGGATAAATCTGGGCCCTTATAATCTCCAACAGCAGCAGAGCAGTGTTCCGGCTTACACTGTACTATATATGGTGACTGACCGTTGAACACAGATTCATTCAACCCAGAGCCTAAAATATTCAACTGCATATATATTGTTTATAAATTAGTCTCATAATATATTTTTATAGATTTGTTCAATCATAATATTAATTCCCGTTTTACTGTCTTAATAACTGCTATATTACATAACATGCAATAGAATGCTTATCCTCCTGCCAACATTATTGTTACTTTGCACATTTGGTTTTAACAGTTTGGTAATCAATATTACTGGGGACAATATTACTGCTACAACGACCCTGGAGTGGCCTGGTCAAGGTGACTTGTGACCAATGTTCCCTCTAAGCTGGGCAAGAGCGTGGGCGAGCAGTGGTCCCGAGACTGCCGCACATGTCTCCCAGAACTGCCACTCAGAAGAAATATCAGCCCACAGAGATCAGCACGAGGTTGAACTTCACTCAACTAACTAGAGCAGTGGTCGATCTCCAAGACATTCCTAGTCGATCGCCAAACATTTCTGTTTGGCGGTAGCTGAATAGGCTGTTGGCCGTAGGTGAATAGGCTGTTGGCGGTAGGTGAATAGGCTGTTGGCGGTAGGTGAATAGGCTGTTGGCCGTAGGTGAATAGGCTGTTGGCGGTAGGTGAATAGGCTGTTGGCCGTAGGTGAATAGGCTGTTGGCGGTAGGTGAATAGGCTGTTGGCCGTAGGTGAATAGGCTGTTGGCGGTAGGTGAATAGGCTGTTGGCGGTAGGTGAATAGGCTGTTGGCGGTAGGTGAATAGGCTGTTGGCCGTAGGTGAATAGGCTGTTGGCCGTAGGTGAATAGGCTGTTGGCGGTAGGTGAATAGGCTGTTGGCGGTAGGTGAATAGGCTGTTGGCCGTAGGTGAATAGGCTGTTGGCCGTAGGTGAATAGGCTGTTGGCGGTAGGTGAATAGGCTGTTGGCCGTAGGTGAATAGGCTGTTGGCCGTAGGTGAATAGGCTGTTGGCGGTAGGTGAATAGGCTGTTGGCCGTAGGTGAATAGGCTGTTGGCGGTAGGTGAATAGGCTGTTGGCCGTAGGTGAATAGGCTGTTGGCGGTAGGCGAATAGGCTGTTGGCGGTAGGCGACTAGGCTGTTGGCCGTAGGTGAATAGGCTGTTGGCCGTAGGTGAATAGGCTGTTGGCGTTAGGTGAATAGGCTGTTGGCCGTAAGTGAATAGGCTGTTGGCCGTATGTGAATAGGCTGTTGGCCGTAGGTGAATAGGCTGTTGGCCGTAGGTGAATAGGCTGTTGGCCGTATGTGAATAGGCTGTTGGCCGTATGTGAATAGGCTGTTGGCCGTATGTGAATAGGCTGTTGGCCGTATGTGAATAGGCTGTTGGCCGTAGGTGAATAGGCTGTTGGCGGTAGGTGAATAGGCTGTTGGCGGTAGGTGAATAGGCTGTTGGCGGTAGGTGAATAGGCTGTTGGCGGTAGGTGAATAGGCTGTTGGCCGTAGGTGAATAGGCTGTTGGCGGTAGGCGAATAGGCTGTTGGCGGTAGGCGAATAGGCTGTTGGCCGTAGGTGAATAGGCTGTTGGCCGTAGGTGAATAGGCTGTTGGCGGTAGGTGAATAGGCTGTTGGCCGTATGTGAATAGGCTGTTGGCCGTAGGTGAATAGGCTGTTGGCCGTAGGTGAATAGGCTGTTGGCCGTATGTGAATAGGCTGTTGGCCGTATGTGAATAGGCTGTTGGCCGTATGTGAATAGGCTGTTGGCAATAGGTGAATAGGCTGTTGGCGGTAGGTGCACCTGATTCAGCTGCCTGGTAGGAGAACTGTTGTCATTTTGAACCGTTGTGTCTGAAGGTACAAACTCTACCTTCCCGGAGAGCTACCTATGGCCAATCGGATGGCTCAGAATACCATATCTGCAGTAACATAGCAGGCATAAAAGAAAGCTACAGCAAAGTTGATTCAGTGAGATTTCAAAATGTTAAAACCATGACTAGAGAGAGTGTGTCATTGAATACAGCAAAGCTGCTGTTTTTATGAGTGAGTTCATGTTTTAGTTCTTACTCAGCACTGTCAACACTTTTATAAGCCACATACATTTCCAATCAGCGCTACATGAAGCAGTAATTAATGAGTTGGAAAGTGTATCTATAGGCTTGCGTTGTTGTTGTTATTATTAGCAGCTTGGGTGGGGTTTTTTGTACTTGTTTTTTATATATATTTTCTTTTGAATTTTTATCCCTTTTTCTCTCCAGTGTCGTGACATCCAATTGGTTGTTACACTGTTGTCCCATCCCTGAGAGGCGAAGGTCGAATGCGTCCTCTGAAACACGACCCTTCCAAGCCGCACTGCATCTTGACTCACTACTCGCCTAAACCTGATGACCGAAGTCAACGTGCATGCACCCGGACTGCCACAAGCAGTCGCTAGAGTGCGATGGGACAAGGACATCCCGGCCGGCCAAACCCTCCAATAACTCGGACAACGCTGAGCCAATTGTGCGCCGCCTCATGGGTCTCCCGGTTGCGGCTGGCTGACCCATACTGACTGGGATCAGACCCGGGTCTGTAGTGACGCCTCTTGCCCTGCATTGCAGTGCCTTAGACAGCTGCGCCTCTTGGGTGTTTTTTAATATCAATGAATATTTCACTTTCTCTGTTCATAAGAGTAACAACATGAATTTGTGCATGAGGCAGAAATAATGCGGTGCGACTCAAATTTCGCCATCAGCTGGAAGACGGTGTCCCTCTTGGTGTCAGTGGAGGAAAGGGAGAGCGGAGGGATGTTGAGAGGCGGACCCTCAGTCTTCTACTCTCTCCGTCTGCTGAAATGGACTATCAGATGCAAGCAACATTAGCCCAGTAAAATTAAATTGAAAAAGCTAATTATTTAAATGTATGCTCACTCAGCTGTGCCTCACAAGTAATATAACAACAGATCTATTACCGGTGTGATCATATAGCCTACTCAAATGTTTTTATGTAATTACCAAAAATGGACCCAACAACAATGCATTGGCAGGGCAATTCAATCAAAGCCAATATGTAATGATTATGTATTGGGCCTATAGCTTACTGCACAAACCTCATTGCTACATTGCATAGGCTTACATTTTTTTAAGCCATGTTAAAAAAGATTCTGGGCAATAGATCTCGGCTTGCATTTTGACTCAGAAAGTAATGTGGCCTCAGAAAAGGTTGGTGACCACTTAGAGATTTTCCCTGTTAACACTATCAATGTTTCCCTTTACAGTGCCAATTCTGATCGAATCAACGCAATATTAGCCACTTTCAATGCAATTTTACAGAAACAAAACAAACTATGCAAGACATTTTGTTGTAAGCAGAATGCATCAGAGTAGGATTTTATCGCATTGAGACACATGACTTAGCCCATACTTTACACAGACCGGTGCGACATAAACAATTCCAGCTGCATTAGGCCTATATGCAAATAGACCATTGCCATATATGGATCTGTGCCATTTACTTTGAACTGGACTGTGTTTACAGCATGAGCGGTCGTGAGTAGATGTGCTTGTTTTGGGAGTGTTGTATTTTGAGACATGCTTGAACAAGCTAAGTGGCCAATAGGCAGAGGCTAGCATAGTTTGTCTGATTCTCTGTAATAATGGTATGGGAATAATAATGCATTTTATTTTGTAAACTGTTTTCTTGCATCAAACACCACAACAACATTTTCAGTCACTTCTTTGTCTGAAGATTTGATTTGATTTGATTTGGATCTCTTTTAGTCCCCATTTGGACTAATCTTCCAAGAGTCCTTAAACATTAAAATACAATTTATATTACGAACACATTTCCACATATAACACACTATTACAAACATACATAATATACTAATATATACAATCTAAAAAAATATTGATTCTTCATCTACTATAGTCCCACTGTCATGCCTTGGTATTAGTATTTTGTGTTTTCTTTAGTTATTTGGTCAGGCCAGGGTGTGACATGGGTTTATTTTGTGTTGTGTTTTCGTATTGGGGTTTTAGTAGGCATTGGGATTGTGGCTGAGTAGGGGTGTCTAGCATAGACTATGGCTGCCTGAGGCGGTTCTCAATCAGAGTCAGGTGATTCTCGTTGTCTCTGATTGGGAACCATATTTAGGTAGCCTGGGTTTCACTGTGTGTTTTGTGGGTGATTGTTCCTGTCTTTGTGTTAGTTAGCACCAGACAGGCTGTATAGGTTTTCACGTTCCGTTTGTTGTTTTGTATATTTATTTAGTTATTTCATGTATCGTTCTATTTCATTAAAGAACATGAGTAACCACCACGCTGCATTTTGGTCCGCTCCTCTTTAAACAGGCGAACGCCGTTACAGAATCACCCACCACACAAAGACCAAGCAGCATGGTGACAGGCAGCGACAGCAGAAGCAGCGAAAGGAGGAATGGACATGGGAAGACGTTTTGGATGGCAAAGGTTGTTACACTTGGGAGGAGATACTGGCTGGAAGAGATCGCCTCCCATGGGAACAGGTGGAGGCACTTAGGAGAGCAGAGGGAGCCGGAGAGAGGAGCCGACGATACGAGGGAACACGGTTGGCAAGGAAGCCCGAAAGTCAGCCCCAAAAATGTATTGGGGGGGGGCTCAGGGAGAGTGTGGCAGAGTCAGGGTTCAGACCTGAGCCAAGTCCCCCTGTTTATTGTGAGGAGCAGCGATCACAGGACTTCTGGACTTGGGAGGAGATATTGGACGGAAAAGGACCCTGGGCACAGCCTGGTGAATATCGACGCCCCAAAGAAGAACTGGAGGCGGAGAAAGCGGAGAGGCGCTGGTATGAAGAGGCAGCACGGCGACGCGGATGGAAGCCCAAGAGTCAGCCCCAAAAATGTATTGGGGGGGGGCTCACAGGGAGTATGGCTACGCCAGGTTGGAGACCTGCGCTAACTTCCTGTGCTTACCGGGGGGCTAAAGAGACCGGGCAGGCACCGTGTTATGCTATTGAGCGCACGGTGTCTCCAGTACGGGTGCATAGCCCAGTGCGGTACCAGTGCGGTCTTCGTATTGGCCGGGCTAGAGTGGGCATCGAGCCAGGTAAGGTTGGGCAGGCTCGGTGCTCAAGAGCTCCAGTGCGCCTGCACGGTCCGGTCTATCCAGTGCAACCTCCACACACCAGTCCTCCGGTGGCAGCTCCCCGCACCAGGCTTCCTGTGCGTGTCCTCGGTCCAGTACTACCAGTGCCAGCACCACGCACCAGGCCTTCAGTGCGCCTCGCCTGTCTAGCGCTATCAGAGCCTTCCTCCTCTCCAGCGCTGCCGGAGCCTCCCGCCTGTTCAGCGCAGCCAGAGCCTTTCTCCTCGCCTGCGCTGCCGGAGTCTCCCGCCTGTTCAGCGCTGCTGGAGTCTCCCGCCTGTTTAGCGCAGCCAGAGCCTTTCTCCTCTCCTGCGCTGCCGGAGTCTCCCACCTGTTCAGCGCTGCCAGAGCCTTCCTCCTCTACAGCACTGCTGGAGTCTCCTGCCTGTTCAGCGCAGCCAGAGATGCCAGTCTGCATGGAGCAGCCTGAGCTGCCAGTCTGCATGGAGCAGCCAGAGCTGCCAGTCTGCATGGAGCAGCCAGAGCTGCCAGTCTGCATGGAGCAGCCAGAGCTGTCAGCCTGCATGGAGCAGCCAGAGCTGCCAGTTTGCATGGAGCAGCCAGAGCTGCCAGTCTGCATAGAGCTGCCAGTCTGCATGGAGCTGCCAGTCTGCATAGAGCAGCCAGAGCTGTCAGTCTGCATGGAGCAGCCAGAGCTGCCAGTCTGCATGGAGCAGCCAGAGCTGTCAGCCTGCATGGAGCAGCCAGAGCTGCCAGTTTGCATGGAGCAGCCAGAGCTGTCAGTCTGCATAGAGCTGCCAGTCTGCATGGAGCAGCCAGAACTGCCAGTCTGCATAGAGCTGCCAGTCTGCATAGAGCAGCCAGAGCTGCCAGTCTGCATGGAGCTGCCAGTCTGTATAGAGCAGCCAGAGCTGTCAGTCTGCATGGAGCAGCCAGAGCTGCCAGTCTGCATGGAGCAGCCAGAGCTGCCAGTCTGCATGGAGCAGCCAGAGCAGCCAGATCTGCCAGTCAGCCAGACTCTTCCAGATCTGCCAGTCAGCCAGACTCTTCCAGATCTGCCAGTCAGCCAGACTCTTCCAGATCTGCCAGTCAACCAGACTCTTCCAGATCTGCCAGTCAACCAGATCTGCCAGTCAGCCAGACTCTTCCAGATCTGCCAGTCAACCAGACTCTTCCAGATCTGCCAGTCAACCAGACTCTTCCAGATCTGCCAGTCAACCAGACTCTTCCAGATCTGCCAGTCAACCAGACTCTTCCAGATCTGCCAGCCAACCAGACTCTTCCAGATCCGCCAGCCAGCCAGGATCTGCCGGAGCCAACTACCTGCCTGAGCTTCCTGTCAGTGCTGAGCTTCCTCTCAGTGCTGGGCTTCCCCTTAGTGTTGAGCTTCCCCTTAGTGTTGAGCTTCCCCTTAGTGTTGAGCTTCCCCTTAGTGTTGAGCTTCCCCTCAGTCCCGAGCTACCCCTCAGTCCCGAGCTTCCCCTCAGTCCCGAGCTTCCCCTCAGTCCCGAGCTTCCCCTCAGTCCCGAGCTTCTACCTCAGTCCCGAGCTGCCCCTCAGTCCAGTGGGGTCCTTGGTGAGGGTTATTAGGCCTAGGTCGTCGGCGAGGGTCGCCAATCAAAGGACGTGTTACAGGGGGACTAAGACTTGGTTGGAGTGGGGTCCACGTCCCGAGCCGGAGCCGCCACCATGGACAGACGCCCACCCGGACCCTCCCTATGGTTTTGATGTGCGTCCGGGAGTCCGCACCTTAGGGGGAGGGGGGGGGTTCTGTCACGCCTTGGTATTAGTATTTTGTGTTTTCTTTAGTTATTTGGTCAGGCCAGGGTGTGACATGGGTTTGTTTTGTGTTGTGTTTTCGTATTGGGGTTTTAGTAGGTATTGGGATTGTGGCTGAGTAGGGGTGTCTAGCATAGACTATGGCTGCCTGAGGCGGTTCTCAATCAGAGTCAGGTGATTCTCGTTGTCTCTGATTGGGAACCATATTTAGGTAGCCTGGGTTTCACTGTGTGTTTTGTGGGTGATTGTTCCTGTCTTTGTGTTAGTTACCACCAGACAGGCTGTATAGGTTTTCACGTTCCGTTTGTTGTTTTGTATATTTATTTAGTTATTTCATGTACCGTTCTATTTCATTAAAGAACATGAGTAACCACCACGCTGCATTTTGGTCCGCTCCTCTTTCAACAGACGAACGCCGTTACACCCAAAACATTTCTATGTATTATATTTAAATAATTTTAAAATAATGTTTCAATTTATATATTGAAAGGTTTCTGGTTTGCTCAGTTAATTTATTCAATTTCTTTATTGCTCTAAATCAAAATGTTCTTTTGCCTATTTCTCTATTCTGTCTGGACAATGCATAGATGGTGGACAATCTATTCCTAGTATTTACGGAATGTCTGTCTCTTACCAACTGAATACCGTTGTGAATAGAACTTGGCCTTTTTAAATGATGTATATTATGAAATAAAATAAGCATGTTTTTTTCAATTATCTTGTCGATTGATGACCAACCAAGAACATTGCGCATGACTGCAACAGAAGAACCATATCTCCACCTTAAAACAATCCATGCTGCTTTGTTCTGTGCATTCTGCAGCCTCCTAACTTCACTTGATGATGCATTTCCCCAGACCACAGAACAGTAGTTCACCTGACTCTCAATTAATGCTTGTGTTATTTGCTGAAGAATTGTTCCTGGTAAATATTTAGCTATCCTTCTGATTATGCAGGCTGTTTTAATATATTTTTTAAAGTAGATTAGTTATTTGAGATGACCATGAAAAGCAGTTGTCTGCACTCCCAATAGTTAGCTGCACTCCCAATAGTTTGGTTTCTGCCACTTCTTCAATTTGTACTCCTCCCATACTTAATTGTATCCCATGCTGTTTTGACATTTTCCTAGTGGAACAGACCAACAACTTTGGTTTTCTTGGTGTTTAAAACAAGTTTGTTTTGGCAAACCCACTCCCTAATATTCTCCAAATCTCCTTGTAAAGCTTGCTGTACCTGTTGAACCGATTGTCTTGCTGCATAAATTGTATCATCTGCAAATATAGTAACTTGAGTTTCAGCTAAGGCATAGGGAAGGTCGTTGGTATATATTAAATAGAGAAGTGGCCCAAGGCAGCTGCCCTGCGGTATTCCACAGTTTAACACACGAGGAGAAGTAAATGAACCATTGATATAGGTGGACTGTTTCCTGTCAATTAGATATGACTGTATCCAATTCAATGCTACCTCCTTAAAACCATAATGCATTAATTTTGTCGAAATTATTTCATGATCCACTAAATCAAATGCTGCCCTGAAATCTAAAAATAGTACACCCACAAACTTGCCATTATCCATAGCATTGAGCCACTGGCCAGTCATGTCAACCAATGCAGTGGTAGTGTAATGTTTTTTGCGATAAGCATGCTGATTGGCTGTAATCAGATCCTTCTTTTCCATGTACTCCCATATTTGTCTACTCACAATACCCTCCAATATCTTACTGAGTGTAGGGAGTAGACTAATTGTTCGACAATTGGCAGGAGTAATTGGTTCTTTGCAGTCTTTCGGAATAGGACACAGTTTCGCATGCTTCCATACATTTGCAAACATCCCCTTTTCCAGTGACCAATTCAATATGTATCACAGGGGAACTGCAATCTGGGGAGCAGCACAGCGAAGCAAAAAAATTGTCCATAAGACCATAACCTGTAGATTTACCATCAGGTAATGACTTCAACAGGTTTAACACCTCCTCCACTGACACCGTTTGCAGACTAAAAGAGCAGATCTTGTTGCTCATAATACGATCATCAATCCATTGGACAATAGCTTGTTTGGAAGAATGTATGTTTACATTGTTGCTCAGTAAATTCATTTTCTTTGTAAAGAAGAAGAACAAGTGGATTAACAGGTTAATTTCAAGCCCTGCATGTTTTTTTCAAAAGACTCATGGAATGCAGGCCTACATTGAACACCGCATATTGACTGCCACTGTACACTGAATGATAGAACAGATATGTAAATGTTTTAATGTTATGGAATGCATTTTCTCCATTTTTTAATGGTAGGCCACTCTGATATGCCCACATTATGATCAAATAGCCATAGTAGCCTACTTGGCCACTATTAAAACTGTAACTTAAAGCGGGTACATCCTCAGTGTTCACAGTAAACGTGCGCTGGAAGTTGCACATCATTTTCACAACGTTCAAGTTTGCGCTCAGCAGACCTGAAATTTGCTCAGTACCGGAAAAAATGACAGGGAACATTACTGCTGGTGACATCACAGGGGTGCTTGTAGTTTTGTCTGGATTATCTCCTTAGGGGTCACTTCTCTGTAGAAGAAGCTATTTGAGCCCATGCAGCCCTCACTGGGAGAAGTCTTCCTTTCCACAGCACGGCACACACACACACACTGTGCCATACACAGCACGGCACTGACTGATTCCCTTCACGCTGGCGGCCACAACCAGGGGGAGAAACAGCAGCATGCAGAGAAACTTTGATTCCCCACTCTGCCATAATCCCTTTCTCTGATCTCGGCTCATTTTGCTTTAATATATATATATTTTTTTTTACTTTCTAGAGGAAGGAGGAATTATCAAAATCCAAACTGCTCAGTGAAAGTCTGTTCTCCACCTGCAGGCATGTTGGGTAGAGGGGGGAGGACGGGGAAGGGAGATAAATTGAACGAAAGTGTTGAAATAGCCTCCAAGGATTCTCTTTCCCTCTCTTTGTTTCTCTCCCACTCCTTTGATATTCAGTCTGTTTTCCCCCACCTCTCCTCTTCCACCAGTGGACAACTTAGCCGCTTGAGGTCACATCCGCTCCAACCCGGCTCTGTAATTTACTGTGGGGTGTACAGTGTTCGCTGATCTCCTAAATCGGGGCACTAGAGCTGAGACCTGCGGCCACCCAAGCCTCAAGCCCTCCCTGGGTCTGGTTTGAGTAATAGCTGATATCCCCCAGATAGGTGGTGTGCATTTCATTTCTAGAAGGATCATAAGTCACCAACCGGGGCAGAGGAGCTGGCTATGTCATCTGAGATAAGAACTAAGCCGGGGAGAGCGGCTGAAAGACATGCAGGTAATATACCTGTCTGTTAGAAAGGAGGACGCAGGAGGAGTAAGGAGGAGGAAGGGTTATGAAGGAGGCAGGAGGAGGAAGGAGGAGGAAGGGCTAGGAGGGAGGTGGCAGGAGGAGGAAGGAGGAGGAAGAATTAGGGATATGTCTCTTTTTCCTCTCTCCTCTCTCCTTGTTAAGATGAAACAAATATATATAATGATGTATGAGGCTTGAAACGGTAGCATCATAATAGTAGCCTTGAGAAACACACACAGACACACACACACTTTAAGCTGAATTATTTACATTAATTTAAAAATATATATTTTTTGCTCCAAAAGAGCCAGCATCATTAAAAAACCAATGGCAGTCCTTAACTATAAGATCGATGTCTGCACCCTCGCTGAAATCGAATTAGCATTCAAAAAACCCCCATAAAAATCCAGTTTAAGTTAGAGATATCTGTTTTTTGCATCTCAATCCACTGCATCTGCCTATGTCGCACTTCCGCATCTGTGGTGAAAGGTGACAGAGCTGGAGCGGTGTTTGTTAGACCATCGTCCCGAAAATTGGTCTTCTCACAAAATCATCTGTAGCGTCCGAATGGATTGGCCTACAAACTCTAAATGGGAAGATGAGACTCGTGAAAACGATCATGTTGGTTGTTTTGCTCTAGGATGCACATAGGTACTTGTTGAAATGAATGGAAGTATATATGGAGACTGTTTAGTGCCAAAAATAAGGGGAATAAATACATGTAAATATATATGTATATTTATATTCCCCCATTATATATATATATATGTTTCTTAGTAGACGGTTTAGACAGGGTTTAGATATATGGGTTAATTCCCTAATTTAATCTCACCAATAGTAGCTGAATCTGATCTCAGTAATATGGACTGGGCTCCTTTCTAAGGAGTTTTTCCTAGCCACCGTGCTTCTACACCTGCATTGCTTGCTGTTTGGGGTTTTAGGCTGGGTTTCTGTACAGCACTTTGAGATATCAGCTGATGTACGAAGGGCTATATAAATACATTTGATTTGATTTGATTTGATTTGATTTGGCTGGGAGTGATGGGCATTGTGGTGTGTGTGTGTGTGTGTGTGTGTGTGTGTGTGTGTGTGTGTGTGTGTGTGTGTGTGTGTGTGTGTGTGTGTGTGTGTGTGCCAGCGGTTAGGATGGACGGTGCTGCTGCAGAGAGTAAGGCACAACATGGCTCCCAGGGCTTTAATCCCGGCCTGACTCTGTGCCTCATGCCAGCGTGAGAAATCACATACACACTACTGCCAGCCTAAGGACCCTGTCCTTACACTTTGCTAATATGCAGCTTTATGGACGCTGCCAATTAACTGATTGCTGGGTGGGAAGTGAGCCGAGGCCGGAGCCAAAGGGAACTGACCACAACACTGCCATATGCAGTTCCTTTGAAAAGTATTCAGACCCCTTGACTTTTTCCACATTTTATTACATTACAGCCTTATTCTAACATGGATTTTTTTAAATCCTCAGCAATCTACACACAATACCCCATAATGACAAAGCGAAAACAAGCCCTTTGCTTGAGACTCGAAATTGAGGTCAGGTGCATCCTGTTTCCATTGATCGTCCGTGAGATACTTCTACAACTTGATTGGAGTCCACCTGTGGTAAATTCAATTGTTTGGACACGATATGGAAAGGTACACACCTGTCTATATATGGTCCCACAGTTGACAGTGTATGTCAGAGGAAAAACCAAGCCGTGTGGTCGAAGTAATTGTCCATATAGCTCCGAGCTAGGATTGTGTCGAGGCACAGATCTGGGGAAGGGTAACAAAAACATTCTGCAGCATTGAAGGTTCCCAAGAACACAGTGGCCTCCATCATTCTTAAATGGAAGAAGTTTGGAACCACCAAGACTCTTCTTAGAGCTGGCCGCCCAGCCAAACTGAGCAATCGGGGGAGAAGGGCCTTGGTCAGGGAGGTGACCAAGAATCCGATGGTCACTCTGATAGAGCTCTAGAGTTCCTCTGTGGAGATGGGAGAACCTTCCAGAAGGACAAGCATCTCTGCAGCACTCCACCAATTAGGCCTTTATGGTAGATTGGCCAGATGGAAGCAACTCCTCAGTAAAAGGCACTTGACAGCCCGCTTGGAGTTTGCCAAAAGGCATCTAAAGGACTCTCAGACAAAGGAGAAACAAGATTCTCTGGTCTGATGAAACCAAGATTGAACAGTTTGGCCTGAAGGCCAAGCATCACGTCTGGAGGAAACCTGGCACCATCCCTACGGTGAAGCATGATGGTGGCAGCATCATGCTGTGGGGATGAATTTCAGCGGCAGGGACTGGGAGACTAGTCAGGATCGAGGGAAAGAAGAACGGAGCAAAGTACAGAGAGATCCTTGATGAAAACCTGCTCCAGAGCGCTCAGGACCTCAGACTGGGACGAAGATTCACCTTCCAACAGGACAACGACCCTAAGCACACAGCCAAGACAACACAGAAGTGGCTTCGGGACAAGTCTCTGAATGTCCTTGAGTGGCCCAGCCAGAGCCTGGACTTGAACCCGATGGAACATCTCTGGAGAGACCTGAAAATAGCTGTGCAGCAATGCTCCCCATCCAACCTGACAGAGCTTGAGAGGATCTGCAGAGAAGAATGGGAGAAACTCCCCAAATACAGGTGTGCCAAGCATGTAGCCTCATACCCAAAAAGACTCAAGGCTGTAATCGCTGCAAAGGTGCTTCAACAAAGTACTGAGTAAAGGGTCTGAATACTTACAGTATATAATGTGGTTTTTAAATTTATATTTGTAATACACTTCTAAACATTTCTAAAAACCTGTTTTTGCTACGTCATTATGTGGTATTGTGTGTAGATTGATGAGAAAAATATATATTTAATCAACTTTAGAATAAGGCTGTAGCATAACAAAATGTGGAAAAAGTCAAGTGGTCTGAATACTTTCCGACAGTACTGTATATAGCTTCGGTTCAGAGGTTCTTTAGGAGAAAATGCCTTGAACTGAAACAGTGATTGCCAATAGCCTAGATAAGATTTCCTTTGACTATTAAAAACGGTTTCTTGCTAATATTGAATGAGAACATAACTGTATTCATGTAATTGCAGTGTTCTTGTGAGGTTATCTGTCTGTTGTTATTATTAAGAGTTTGCTCTGCTGTATACTGTTTGACTTGAGCCCCTCTGCTGTTGGTGTTGTCTCATCACTGCCCTCTGCAGGAAAGCAGGGAGAGTAGCACCTCAGTGGCGCCTTCAACAGACACACATGGGTGCGTGCACAAACACACATGCACACGCATCAAGCACACGCACACGCACACACACACATTTACCCTTGTAGCTGACAGAGTTAGATGCATGTCCTCCACAGGGAGTTTGCATTTGGATGAGTGGACAGCAGCTCATATACACTAATTAAATCGCCTGCGTCCTATCAGCTGACTGGCCTGGCAGAGACGAATAAACCAATCAACACACACTGAATTCAACAGACACACCTGACTGCACACACACACAAACGGACTCACACACACGGATGGATGTTCACACACACCTCTTCGAAACTCTCCCTCCTTCGAGGCACAGCAATTAATCAACCAAACGCACCACAGTTTGCCGTTCCCCGTCTCTCTAAATGTGGTAAATAAGCCGGCCGCTCCGCTCTCTCCACGACGCAGGGAGACATTTCGTCAAACAAATATGATCAAAACAAAGCTAATGACGTGTAAATTGTTGATGATGTATTCTGTAGTGAGCGGCCGCAGTGTGCTGTCTGTCTGAGGGTAATCACTGACATGGGAAAGACATAATGAGGAGCAAATGAATATGAATATTAGGAACATTGAACATTACGCAGAGCAACTTTGACACTCAGAAAGTGGGTTGTCTGGGTGTGGATGGTGTCACAATGTGTTCTTTTTGCGGTAAGGTAAGCTCCCTGGCTGTCTCAAGAACACACGTGCAAGTCAGTCTGGTTCTTTGATTTCAGGACAAATCTAGAGTGAGGAAGAAAATGGCTTAGGATTAAAGGTCTATGACATCGCTCTTCTGACTCCACAAGGACAAAATACAATAGTCATAGCAGAGCTACTGTAAGAAAAGTGAAGGTGGTGGTGGAGGTCATAGTAGAGTGAAACTTGGCCAGCCTCCCCATGGTGGACTCACCTCTTTGGGGCTTGTCTCCCTCTGCTAGAGGCCCTCCACCCTGGTTTCTGGCTCAGCAATGGGTGAAGCAGAGCACCAGACAGACGCTTAGTGTAGAGCGCTTGGCTAGTCCACAGCTAAAACCCCTGCCTAGCTGATTAGCATAGGGCGCTAGCTAGGCTAGTCCACATACAGCTAGAGCCCTGCTGGTGCCTTGCCAAGCAAGTGCATTACCAGCCCTAATCCCACAAGCTAAAGCAGGGGATCTTACATCTGAGAACAATCCAAGGCACAGCAGACACAGATTTGGAGGTACAACGTTGGGAGTGTCAGGAAGAGAGGGTTCGTGGGGAGGATTGTAGGGCTGAGGGATGGAGGGGGAGGAGTGAGAGGGAGCTACCTACTGATAGAGTAACTGTGTTAGGAGAGTTAGGATGAATCCACAGTGAGCAACTGAACCACTACGGTAGCAGATGTCTCTACATTACAAAGGGAGAGGTTATTGTATATTCAAATAGAATGGGCCCAGCTGACTGATCATACAACGCTATTAGAGCAACAAAACCCATGAGACATTCTCCAACGAAGTGCTTGAACAGCCCAATGAAATTACTAGAAGTATAAAACAAATTTGGAGTGGGCTAATGCGTGATCATTTTGGCCTAGTTTCTTGTGACAGTTTAATCAAAACCGAGTAGCTGGCCAGAACACACCTGAGATTTGGTTCTGTGTGCTGAGATTAGTTTTAGCAAGATTAACTACCTGCTCTTTTGCAGACTGGCAATTCGATGTTCAGACTAAAGCCCAAGTATGCAGATTTTCTCTTATTTCACAGAACATGTGGAACAGAAATGTATGATGTGTGTATTAACTTGGGACAGATATCTGGCAGAAACTACCTTTTGATATTGCTGTAAATGGTTGATGTTGTGCGTGTTTGAGGGGCTGGAGGAAACATGAGTTTTATGCACACACACACACACACACACACACACACACACATACACACACACACACACACACACACACACACACACACACCCACTCGACACAATCTCTGCAGTGCGCGCAACAGATGGATTTTCTCCTCCAGGAGCTGACTGAACAAAAAGAACATTCAATATGTAATTACCTTCCTTCTCTCCATACAGACTTCAGCAAGTCACGCAGTTGTAGAGAATTCAATATGCACCCATGACAAACAAACATTTATTTCCATGGCATTACACTAGGAAGTGTAATGCCATGGAAATAAATGTTTGTTTTGCTACTGTGTGTGTGGTGGGAGGAGGGGAGGAGGGAGGGAACCACCTGCATTGTTCATCATGAGACGTGGGTCGACCGTCGCACCCTAGACTGCCTGGCTGGCTGGTTCACTGGTGCGGGGACATGTGATGTCTCCTCTCGTAGAGAGCCGCTACAACAAGATGGAGTTTTTATTTTTTTTACCAAACTTTTCCCTGCAGACAATTCAAAGCGAACGAGCTTCTCTCACAATATTTTGCATTCTTATTAACTGCTTGGGTGCAATTTATTGTCCTCTGAGGCGATGGAGGTGGTTGGGAGAGGGGGACTCTGGTTGGAGCTGATAAGCCGCTGCTCACAACCAGGCCCGCTGGAGGGACCAGATTTTCCAGGAAGACAATGTCCACTAGGTCAGACACACACACACACAGGCGAGTGCAAGCGTGTGCACACACACACACACACACACACACACACACACACACACACACACACACACACACACACACACACACACACACACACACACACACACACACACACACACACATTGTTCAGACACACACACATACACACACACACATTACAGGCACTGCATAGCACTACACACAAAAACACACACACACCCATCCCATTTCCAGCCTCCATCCACACAACATCCACACATGACAACATGCACCCCTGTGTACTGTAATCACCCTCTATAACTAACTGAGTAATGATGATTATTCTACACGGCACGTCAACGGCATCACAACGAAGGTTGAAAACAATGAAAAGTAATGATATTCCCTCTCTTCTAGTTGCTCCGTGTTTGTGTTTATGTCTAGGAGACTGGGGAAGGAAACGACAGCGTAGCGATGGGGGGAGAAAAATGACAGTGGTGCAGCGGTGCGCTGGGCTGGGCTCCATAGTGCAGACAGGAGCACAGCAGAGACGTGCGTCTATAAAGTAAAATAAGCACCTTTCTGTGGGGATATGACAGCCAATCCATCAGGGGAAATGGAGCCTCTGTCTCTGGCACCAAGGAGAGAGGCCCCCAAGCTTTATAAATAGTTGCACATTTTTAAAGGAAATTGGAAGTTGTCAGACATATGCCATCCGCTTTGCTTTTTTTTGTTAAGGATCTCTCCTTCTAGGCTTGTGGACATGCGGCTTGGGGGAACATGATTCAAACATCACAAAATACAAAGTAGCAGGGGTTTGAAAGGCTAGCCTGCAAGGTGCTGAATCTCCTTGGAGCAAGAAGAGTGTATTCATGGTCCAATGCCACCATGTCAAGGAGCAAGTGGCACTCGAGTCGGGCAGGAAATAGTTTATAGCTTCATAGTGTCTCCCTTTCCAGAACTTCATCTTCTGAGCATTATGGTGAAGGACTATGGTGTGTGTGTGTGTGTGGTGTGTGGTGTGTGGTGTGTGGTGTGTGTGTGTGTGTGTGTGTGTGTGTGTGTGTGTGTGTGTGTGTGTGTGTGTGTGTGTGTGTGTGTGTGTGTGCGTGTGCGTGTGCGTGTGTGTGTGTGTGTGCGCGTGCGTGCGTGCGCATGTGAGTGTGTGTGCCTGCTAAGTACGGGTGTGTGTCTGTCACAATGTGTTACCACTGCATGCAGTCTAAATACACATACCAGTGATATTTTCTGCAGGGATTCTGAATTTCATCTTGCCTTGAGGTTACTGAAAACCAGTGGTCAATGAGAAGGTAAATTCGGGATGGAAACCCAATGTTGAACTTCAAAGAGGCAGTGCACTGTGTCTAATTCAGATGATGTGTCGGTCGGAGTGGTTGATTAAAGTTGACTATCGCTGCACACGGATGGGTAGGAGAGAAGAGGTATAGCCAGAGGGCTGAGACAGAACGTGCTACATGGGTCTGTATTCTTCATTCCTTCCCTTTCATCTTTCATGTAGTGGAACAAGCCACATATACACAGAAAAGGAACATCCTACCGGGAGAAACTTTACAGTCAAAATCATAGTAGAACAACCTTGTATTAAATATTCAGTGTCTCATTAGCCCATGTGGACTGGGCATCTGATTGATGCAAGTCACAAAACAATTAAACACAAATAAATCATTGTAAATCATACTATGAATGTATATTGCATTGAATCAGCTGTGAGAGTGAGATCACCATTATCATTATACGTTTTATTAGATTTAAATGGATGTTTATTTAGTCACATTCACAGGGTTGCAGATGTAGTAGCAGTGTACAGTGAAATACTTCAGCTCTGAGCTCCAACAGTGCAGGTGTGAATGAAGCAATAATAATAAATGAATGGGGGGGGAACATAATAAATGGGGGAACAGCAAGGGGACAGGGGGATCAGGTAGCTGACTAGTGGTGGCTATTCAGCCGCCTGATGGTCTGAGGGTAGAAGCAGTTGGCCAGTCTGTCATGATGCTCCTGTACTGCCCACGACTGAGTGATGAAAGCGGGGAGATCAGGCCGTGGCTCGGGGGTGAGGATGGGGGTGTGCCCAACCGGGTTCCTTCTGAAGTCCAGAATCAGTTCCTTTGTTTTGCAGAAGTTGAGGGAGAGGTTGTTAACCTGGCACCACACCGTCAGAGTGCCTACCTCCTCCTTGTAGGCCGTCTTGTCATTGTTGGTAATCAGGCCTACTGCTGTCGTGTTGTCAGCGAACTTAATAAAGTTGGAACTGTGTAACTTTTCTACTTTCAAACGTACAATAATTGCAAAAAGCAGGCAAGAACCCATATAACTGAGCCAGTGTGCATCAATCACATCGATAGTTTAGATTTACTGAGTCCTGCCCAAGGTGAAAATAACCTGTAATAATACTTGAAATGATCATTAATCTGTCCCGGTCCGCAGTGAGGAGAGGAACATTAAGATAATGCTTGATAACATCTCCTGTCGCCTCTCACAGCGAGTCACTGTGTTGGTAATCAAATCCACCCACAATTCTTTGCAGATATAAGCTATGGGGGGAGAGAGAGAGCGACAGAGAGCGAGAGAGCGACAGAGAGAGAGAGAGAGAGAGAGAGAGAGAGAGAGAGAGAGAGAGGGAGAGACAGAGAGAGAGAACGACAGAGAGAGAGAGAGAGAGAGAGAGAGCGACAGAGAGAGAGAACGACAGAGAGAGAGAGAGAGAGAGAGAGAGAGAGAGAGAGAGAAACGACAGAGAGAGAGAGAGAGAGAGAGAGAGAGAGACAGAGAGAGAGAGAGAGAAGCAGATCTGTCGCATGATCTGCAAAGTATGAATGGACAAATATTTCAATTTAAATGCAAAACGTTGAGGTGGTAGTGGGGGGTTGTATCAACGGCTGCATTTCAGTTACATGCTACTGGAGGATTTCATAAATAACAATTTACTGTAATTATTCCTCTTCAAATGAGGTTTTAAACCTTCTGTGGCACACAGTGTCTTTATAGTAATGTTTTTATTTCCTCAACCCTTTGTTA
The DNA here is from genome assembly GCF_034236695.1 of Oncorhynchus nerka. NCBI lineage: Eukaryota > Metazoa > Chordata > Actinopteri > Salmoniformes > Salmonidae > Oncorhynchus > Oncorhynchus nerka. The sequence goes on from NC_088402.1 coordinate 28,779,305, forward strand.
TTCTTGTTCTTAATGTAATTGGTTCTGTCCTCTGGCTCATCGAACTGACAGATATCTACAGCGGGACACTATCTCAAGATCCCAGCAGGAACGCACTCTGCTCTGCTCCACAGACAGAAGGGGCCTGTGTGTGTGTGTGTGTGTGTGTGTGTGTGTGTGTGTGTGTGTGTGTGTGTGTGTGTGTGTGTGTGTGTGTGTGTGTGTGTGTGTGTGTGTGTGTCTGTCTGTCTGTCTGTCTGTCTGTCTGTCTGTCTGTCTGTCTGTCTGTCTGTCTGTCTGTGTGTGTGTCCCCTTCCAGAGGCCTGTGAACACCTTTGCCTCCTCTTCCTGTTCCTCCTCATCCGCTCCTAAATCACCCTCTACACTCTGCCTCACACCTCATCATCTAACCTGGTTTATCAACATCAACCACCTCTAGCCTCCACCATTTCTGCATTCTGATGGGGCGAAGAGGTTCATCTATCTATGTATGTGATGTTTATAGTTTGTCCTTTCTAAGAGAGAGAGAAATGTAGCCTACAGTGTGCTGACTTGGTGAGAATCCTTGTAACGGCATAGTCTTTTATCGTAGTTTGACTGACTTATGAGGTACCGCGGAACAGCTTGCAGCATGGGGTCACGGTCAGGGTTCAATAAGACATCTATGATTCCTCTACAGCCGTAAATACATGTTCAATATGACATGCTAGCCTTTGTCAGACCCATAAATTGTCATTAGCCATCTACAGTCTATGGCTCTGGCCTTTTGTATTTTCTTCTCTAGACCTACATACATACAGTATAGTGTCTTGGTTTGCACTTACCTCTCCTCATCCAGAAAATATGATTAATTTCTAGGACTGAATATAGTGACTACAATTCAATTTACCCTCATCCGTTTGAAACAAAGATCCCAGAGAGTCAAGATCTCCATATGATTCCTTCTCTAGGCCTACTATATTATAGTGACTACAATTCCAGTTACCACTCCTCATTCATTTGAAACAAAGCTTCCCGAGAGTCGAGACTTACCTTGTCTTCATTGCTTCCACTTGGATGTGTGTAAACCCACCAACTTTCAAGTTTTCTCCTCTACCCAGTGTCCAGATGCACAGGTTTTTAGACATGTTTGCACATTTATTACAAAAATGTACTGAAATATCATATTTACATAAGTATTCAGACCCTTTACTCAGTACTTTGTTGAAGCACCTTTGGCAGCGATTACAACCTCAAGTCTTCTTGGGTATGACGCTACTAGCTTGGCACACCTGTATTTGCAGAGTTTCTCCCATTCTTCTCTGCAGATCCTCTCAAGCTCTGTCAAGTTGGATGGGGAGCGTCACCGCACAGCCACTTAAGAACATTTAGAGACTTGTCCCAAAGCCACTTCTGTATTGTCTTGCTGTGTGCTTAGGGCTGTTGTCCTGTTGGAAGGTGAACCTTCGCCCCAGTCTGAGGTCCTGAGTGCTCCGGGGCAGGTTTTCATCAAGGATATCTCTGTACTTTGCTCCGTTCATCTTTCCCTCGATCATGACTAATCTCCTAGTCCCTGCCGCTGAAAAACATCCCCACAGGATGATGCTGCCACCACCATGCTTCACTGTCGGGATGGTGTCAGGTTTCCTCAAGACTTGACGCTTGACATTCAGCCCAAAGAGTTCGATCTTGGTTTCATCCGTCGAGAGAATCTTGTTTCTCATGGTCTGAGAGTCCTTTAGGCTCCTTTTGGCAAACTCCAAGCGGACTGTTTTACTGAGGAGTGTCTTTTGTCTGGCCACTCTACCATAAAGGCCTGATTGGTGGTGTGCTGCAGAGATGGTTGTCCTTCTGGAAGGTTCTCCAACCTCCACAGAGGAACTCTGGAGCACTGTCAGAGTGACTATCGGGTTCTTAGTTACCTCCCTGACCAAGGCTCTTCTCCCCTAATTGCTCAGTTTGGCTGGGTGGCCAGCTCTAGGAAGAGTCTTTTTTATTAAATGTTTTATTGAATATCCGAAACATACAATATACTTGCAGTGACGCCGGTCAACAACTACATCATACCAGTCATCTAACAACTACATCATACCAGTCATCTAACAACTACATCATACCAGTCATCTAACAACTACATCATACCAGTCATCTAACAACTACATCATACCAGTCATCTAACAACTACATCATACCAGTCATCTAACAACTACATCATACCAGTCATCTAACAACTACATCATACCAGTCATCTAACAACTACATCATACCAGTCATCTAACAACAACTACATCATACCAGTCATCTAACAACTACATCACCAGTCATCTAACAACTCATCTACCAGTCATCTAACAACTACATCATACCAGTCATCATACCAGTCATCTAACAACTACATCATACCATCATACCAGTCATCTAACAACTACATCATACCAGTCATCTAACAACTACATCATACCAGTCATCTAACAACTACATCATACCAGTCATCTAACAACTACATCATACCAGTCATCTAACAACTACATCAGTCATCTAACAGTCATCTAACAACTACATCATACCAGTCATCTAACAACTACATCATACCAGTCATCTAACAACAACTACATCATACCAGTCATCTAACAACTACATCATACCAGTCATCTAACAACTACATCATACCAGTCATCTAACAACTACATCATACCAGTCATCTAACAACTACATCATACCAGTCATCTAACAACTACATCATACCAGTCATCCAACAACTACATCATACCAGTCATCTAACAACTACATCATACCAGTCATCTAACAACTATACCACACCAGTCATCCAACAGACTCCCATTCAGAACGACACACAGGTGCATCCAGGGTCAATGCCCTGCTCAAGGGCATGTTGAAAAATCTCCCACCAGGCCAAAAAACATGATCCCCCACAGTTCCCCAATATCTGTCCCTCAACCATCCGAGACACCTCCCACTGCCCCGCCCCCTGCAGAAGATAAAAAATAATTAATTACTTAAAAATCATACAATGTTATTTTCTGGATTTTTGTTTTAGATTCCGTCTCTCACAGTTGAAGTGTACTTATGATCAAAATTACAGACGTCTACATGGTATATAACAAAGTATTGAGATAAAGTTTTGTTATTGACCAAATACATAGGAACTGAGAAGTGGTCTGTGGTCACCACCTGCAGAACCACTCCTTTATTGGGGGTGTCTTGCTAATTGCCTATATTTCCACCTGTTGTCTATTCCATTTGCACAACAGCATGTGAAATTTATTGTCAATCAGTGTTGCTTCCTAATTGGACAGTTTGATTTCACAGAAGTGTGATTGACTTGGAGTTACATTGTGTTCCCTTTATTTTTTTGAGCAGTCAATTTAGATCATTGCTATGCATTTTCAGCCATTCCTGAACCTGAGATTAGAAACAGGCTACCTGAGGGCAATACCAATGAATGGTTTATTGATTCTGTATCCTCACAACAAAATCTGCAGCTTCGATGATTTTATGCTCCGAATATTCAACATTTTGTTGGTGGCAAGAATTCTATATAATAATTTTTTTAACTCATGGAATCATGGAATCGGTACATCAAAAATCTCTTCCCACCTATTTTGCAATCTGTATGGCACAGTTGTCAACATCATGGTCCTCAAATAAAACTGGTATACTATCCTATTTATGCTATTTTTATTCCTCCGCCAGTTTTGATCCTTCATATTGGGCAGATAGACCAGTTCCCTACCTTCTCCCGCTGCCACCTGCCTCCTCCATTTTTGGGTTAATGCTGTAATCAATTGTTTGTACTCTTGGAATGAGCAGTCCTTCCAGTACAATTTTGATAACTCCATGAAAGACAAAACTCTACTATTCCAATTTACAATATAATTTAAGAACAAAATACCCTTTCCAAACATCTTTCCCATAAATACAGATATTTTATAAACAAGCACATTTGAGTTCAGCCATAATATTTGTTGTAATATTTGCTCTATGTTTTGAGGGGGTGAAATTGAAATTGTAGCCAGCTCTGCAATGCTTGTTTGAAAAAGAGAGATACTTTGAAAAAAAGTATAATTTTCAATTAATCGAAAATGAGTCATGGCAATCTGCACAATGGCAAAAAGGCCATTTTTAAACAATGGATGAGCTTTTCTTAGTAATCTCCCCTGGATCATCACAGCTAGCTAGTGACTACTCCTGCCTAACGTCTGTCCCGAAGCAAGCACCAATTAGCCTGGAGCTATCCCATGCTAGGCACATTCTCCCGGCTAACTGAAGAGGCCCATCAGCCAGTCCTGGGCTACAATACCCGGACCCCTTCTACTACCGTTACGGGGCACAGAACCCCGCCGATCCTTCACGACTGGACTACCGACGTAATCTGCTCGAGGGGGTACTCAACTGGCCCCTACGTAGCGACGTCCCCTGAATGCTCATCTGCTAGCCTGCTAGCTGCGGCCCGCTAGCTGTCTAGAGCATATTCGACTGTTAGCTGAATAGATCCATCGGCCAATTTCTTGGGCCAATATACCTATTTTGCCAATTGGACGTGGACCCCTCTCTTACTCAGAACATTACTAATCCATCACGACTGGTCTATCAACGTCACCGCACATGGAGGCTAAAACAGACTTTCCTCCATCGCGACGTCCCTCTAAGGCCGTTCTGCTAGCTTGCTAGCCCCGGCCTGCTAGCTGTCTGAATTGCCGTGTCTCCAGCCAGTCCAACCCCCCCCTGGACCCTTATGATCACTCGGCTACGCATGCCTCTCACTAATATCAATATGCCTTGTCCATTACTGTCCTGGTTAGTGATTATTGTCTTATTTCACTGTAGAGCCTCTAGCCCTGCTCAATATGCCTTAACCAACCATTTAGTTCCACCTCCCACATATAACATCACCTGGTTTAAACGTCTCTAGAGACAATATCTCTCTCATCATTACTCAATTCCTAGGTTTACCTCCAATGAACTCACATCCTACCATACCTTTGTCTGTACATTATGCCTTGAATCTATTCTATCATGCCCAGAAACCTGCTCCTTTTACTCTCTGTTCCGAATGTACTAGACAACCAGTTCTGATAGCATTTAGCCGTATCCTTATCCTACTCCTCCTCTGTTCCTCTGGTGATGTAGAGGTTAATCGAGGCCCTGCAGTTTCTAGCTCCACGCCTACTCCCCAGGTGCTCTCATTTGTTGACTTCTGTAACCGTAAAAGCCTTGGTTTCATGCATGTTAAAATTAGAAGCCTCCTCTCTAAGTCTGTTTTATTCACTGCTTTAGCACAGTCTGACAACCCGGATGTCCTAGCCATGTCTGAATCCTCGCTTAGGAAGACCACCAAAAATCCTGAAATTTCCATCCCTAACTATAACATTTTCTGACAAGATAGAACTGCCAAAGGGGGCGATGTTGCAATCTACTGACAACATAGCCTGCAGAGTTCTTACTATCCAGGTCTGAACCCAAACAATTCTAGTTTCTACTTTTAAAAATCCACCTTTCTAGACACAAGTCTCTCACCGTTGCCGCTTGCTACAGACCACCCTTTGCCCCCAGCTGTGCCCTGGACACCATATGTGAATTGATTGCCCCCCATCTATCTTCAGAGCTCGTGCTGCTAGGTGACCTAAACTGGGACATGCTTAGCACCCCGGCCATCCTACAATCTAAGCTTGATGCCCTCAATCTCACACAAATGATCAATGAGCCCACCAGGTACAACCCCAAATCCGTAAACACGGGCACCCTCTGAGATATCATCCTAACCAACTTGCCCTTCATTGCCTGATCACTGCCTCATTGCCTGCATCCATAATGGGTCTCCGGTCAAACGACACTGTTAAATGCTCCCTAAAACACTTCAGCGAGCAGGCCTTTCTAATCGACCTGACCAGGGTATCCTGGAAGGATATTGACCTCATCCTGTCAGTAGAGGATGCCTGGTTATTCTTTAAAAGTGCCTTCCTCACCATCTTAAATAAGCATGCCCCATAAGAAAAATGTAGAACCAGGAACAGAAAAAACCTTTGGTTCACTCCAGACCTGACTGCCCTTGACCAGCACAAAAATATCCTGTGGTGTACTGCATTAGCATCAAATAGCCCCCGTGAAATGCAACTTTTCAGGGAAGTCAGGAACCAATATACACAGGCAGTTAGGAATGTCATGTATTGTCATATTATGTCTTGTTCCTGTTCTTTCTCTTCACTCCGTCTCCCTCTGCTGGTCGTATTAGGTTACCTTCTCTTTCTCTCCTCCCCCCAGCTGTTCCTCATCTTCTCTAACTACCTCGTTCACCCTTTTCCCACCTGTTCCCTTTTTCCCTCTGATTAGGTCTCTATTTCTCTCTCTGTTCCTGCTTCTTTCTTTGTCAGATTCTCGTTTGAGTTTCTCATGCCAGAACCAAACTATCGTCTCGTTTGCTTCACCCTTGTCCCGTCCTGTCGGAATCTGCCTGTTCTTCTGATGCTACGTGTGATCAGGTACATCTGTCCTCTACGACCCGCGCCTACCCAGAGAGACCAGCAGTCTCTGACCCAGCTATTCTCCTCTGCTGAAGAAGGGGACCCAGCTATTCTCCTCTGCTGCTAAGAAGGGGACTCTAACCCAGCTATTCTCCTCTGCTGCTAAGAAGGGGACTCTTTTGTAAATATCAGAAGGACTTTTTGTTTCATTTGTCGCCCTCTCTGCGGGTTGTCTATTTTGCCATTATCTACATCTGAAGAGGATCTATGTCTTCCCTGTGTTTTTACATTAAAGGACTCTGTTTTTGTTAAACCGCTTTTGGGTCCTCACTCAAGTGCATAACAGAAGAATCTGACCAAGAATGGACCCAGCGACTTCGGATCCTTTCCACTCAGCCGTCGAGATCCAGGGAGCGATGCTAGGCAGACACGAGCAGGAATTGTCTGCTGCTCGACATGCCGTTGAGACCCTGACCGCCCAAGTCTCCGACCTCTCGAAACAGATTCACCATCTCCGCCTCGATCCACCGGCCACTTCCAGGGCTTCCGAATCTCCGGAGCCCAGAATCAATAACCCGCCGTGTTACCTGGGAGCCCACTGAATGCCGCTCGTTCTCACCCAGTGTGATATTGTGTTTTCTCTCCAGCCCAACACTTACTCCAGGAGCACAGCTCGTATCGCCTACGTCATATCTCTCCTTACTGGACGGGCTCGTGAGTGGAGCACGGCAATCTGGGAGGCGAGGGCTGAGTGTACTAACCAGTATCAGGACTTTAAGGAGGAGATGATACGGGTTTTTGATCGTTCTGTTTTTGGGGATGAAGCTTCCAGGGTCCTGTCTTCCCTATGTCAAGGTAATCGATCCATAACAGATTACTCTATTGAGTTTCGCACTCTTGCTGCCTCCAGTGACTGGAACGAGCCGGCTTTGCTCGCTCGTTTTCTGGAGGGTCTCCCGCGGGAGGTAAAGGATGAGATTCTCTCCGGGAGGTTCCCTCCAGCGTGGATTCCTTGATTGAACTCGCTATTCGATAGAGCGACGGGTTGATCTTCGTCGCGAGCTCGTGGAAAGGAGCTCGCGTTCTCCGTGTCCCCCTCTCCGCATCACTACCATCTTCCTCCGCCGGCTCGGGTGCTGAGCCTATGCAGCTGGGGGTATCCGCATCTCGACTAAGGAGAGGAACGGAGAATCACCAACCGCCTCTGTCTCTATTATGGTTCCGCTGGTCATTTTGTCACTTCATGTCCAGTAAAGCCAGAGCTCATCAGTAAGAGGAGGGCTACTGCTGAGCGCTACTACTCTGGTCTCTCCTTCAAGATCCTGCACTACCTTGTCGGCCCATCTACGCTGGACCGGTTCGTCAGCTTCCTGCAGTGCCTTGATAGACTCTGGGGCGGAGGGCTGTTTTATGGACGAGACCTGGGCTCGGGAACATGACATTCCTCTCAGACAGTTAAGGAGCCCACGGCCTTGTTCGCTTGGATGGTAGTTCTCTCCCAGGATTCAGCGTGAAACGCTACCTTTAACCCTCACTGTCTCTGGTAATCATAGCGAAACCATTTATTTTTTTATTTTTCGTTCACCTTTTACACCTGTTGTTTTGGGCCATCCCTGGCTAGTTTGTCATAATCCTTCTATTAATTGGTCTAGTAATTCTATCCTCTCCTGGAACGTCTCTTGTCATGTGAAATGTTTAATGTCTGCTATCCTCCTGTTTCCTCTGTCTCTTCTTCACAGGAGGAGCCTGGTGATTTGACGAGGGTGCCGGAGGAATATCACGATCTGCGCACGGTGTTCAGTCGGTCCAGGGCCACCTCTCTTCCTCCGCACCGGCCGTATGATTGTAGTATTGATCTCTTCCGGGAACCACTCCCCCGGGGTAGACTATACTCTGTCGGCTCCCCGAACGTAAGGCTCTCGAAGATTATTTGTCTGTAGCTCTCGACGCCGGTACCATAGTCCCCTCCTCCTCTCCCGCCGGAGCGGGGTTTTTTTTTGTTAAGAAGAAGGACGGGTCCCTGCGCCCCTGCATAGATTATCGAGGGCTGAATGACATAACAGTTAAGAATCGTTATCCGCTTCCTCTTATGTCTTCAGCCTTCGAGATCCTGCAGGGAGCCAGGTTTTTCACTAAGTTGGTCCTTCGTAACGCCTACCATCGTGCGCATCAGGGAGGGGGACGAGTGGAAAACGGCGTTTAACACTCCGTTAGGGCACTTTGAATACCGGGTTCTTCCTTTCGGCCTCGCAAACGCTCCAGCTGTCTTTCAGGCATTAGTAAATGACGTCCTGAGAGACATGCTGAACATCTTTGTTTTCGTTTACCTTGACGATATCCTGATTTTTTCACCGTCACTCCAGATTCATGTTCAGCACGTTCGACGTGTCCTCCAGCGCCTTTTAGAGAATTGTCTTTATGTGAAGGCTGAGAAGTGCACTTTTCATGCCTCCTCTGTCACATTTCTCGGTTCTGTTATTTCCGCTGAAGGCATTAAGATGGATCCCGCTAAGGTCCAAGCTGTCATTGATTGGCCCGTTCCTAAGTCACTCGTCGAGCTGCAGCGCTTTCTCGGCTTCGCGAATTTCTATCGTCGTTTCATCCGTAATTTCGGTCAGGTGGCAGCTCCCCTCACAGCCCTTACTTCTGTCAAGACGTGCTTTAAGTGGTCCGTTTCCGCCCAGGGAGCTTTTGATCTTCTCAAGAATCGTTTTACATCCGCACCTATCCTTGTTACACCTGACGCCTCTAGACAGTTCGTCGAGGTTGACGCGTCAGAGGTGGGCGTGGGAGCCATTCTTTCTCAGCGCTCCTCTCTGACGACAAGATCCACCCTTGCGCGTATTTTTCTCATCGCCTGTCGCCGTCGGAACGCAACTATGATGTGGAAACCGCAACTGCTCACCATCCGCTTAGCCCTAGGCGAATGGCGACAGTGGTTGGAGGGGGCGACTGCCTTTTGTCGTTTGGACTGACCATAGGAACCTTGAGTACATCCGTTCTGCCAAACGACTTAATGCGCGTCAGGCTCGTTGGGCGCTGTTTTTCGCTCGTTTCGAGTTCGTACTTCTTATCGTCCGGGCTCTAAGAACACCAAGCCTGATGCTTTATCTCGTCTCTTCAGTTCTTCAGTAGTCTCCACCGACCCCGAGGGGATTCTCCTGAGGGGCGTGTTGTCGGTTGACTGTCTGGGGAATTGAGAGGCAGGTAAAGCAAGCACTCACTCACACTCCGTCGCGCGCTTGTCCTAGGAACCTTCTTTCGCTCCCGCTTACTCGTCTGGCCGTTCTTCAGTGGGCCTACTCTGCCAAGTTAGCCGCCACCCCGGCGTTCGGGTACGCTTGCTTCCATTCGCCAGCGTTTTGGTGGCCCACTGGGAGCGTGACACGCGTCGTTTCGTGGCTGCTTGTTCGGTCTGCGCGCAGACTAAGTCCGGTAACTCCTCCTGCCGGCCGTCCCAGACCGCTCCCATTCCCTCTCGACCGTGGTCTCACATCGCCTTAGATTTTATCACCGGACTGCCTTCACAGCGGGGAAGACTGTTATTCTTACGGTTGTCGATAGGTTCTCTAAGGCGGCTCATTTTATTCCCTCGCTAAGCTCCCTTCTGCTAAAGAAACGGCACAAATCATCATCGAAATGTTTTCAGAATTCATGGCCTCCGTCAGACGTCGCTTTCGACAGGGGTCCGCAATTCACGCCTCAATTTTGGAGGGAGTTTTGCCGCTTGATTGGGGCTTCCGTCAGTCTCTCTTCCGGCTTTCACCCTCAGTCTAACGGTCAAGCAGAACGGGCCAATCAGACTATTGGTCGCATCTTTTACGCAGTCTTTCTTTTCGTAACCCTGCGTCTTGGTCAGAACAGCTCCCTGGGCAGAATACGCCCACAACTCGCTTCCTTCGTCTGCAACCGGTCGATCTCCTTTTCAGAGTAGCCTCGGGTACCAGCCTCCGCTGTTCTCGCCTCAGCTCACCGAGTCCTCGTCCCGCTCCGCTCAGGCTTTTGTCCAACGTTGTGAGCGCACCTGGAAGAGTGTCAGGTCTGCACTTTGCCGTTATAGGGCGCAGACTGTGAGAGCCGCTAATAAGCGTAGAACTAAGAGTCCTAGATATTGTCGCGGTCAGAGAGTATGGCTCTCCACTCAAAACCTTCCCCTTAAGACAGCTTCGCAAGTTGACCCCGCAGTTCATTGGTCCGTTCCGCATTTCTCAGATCATTAATCCTGTCGCAGTGCGACTTCTTCTCCCGCAATATCTTCGTGGCCCACCCGGTCTTCCATGTCTCCTGTGTTAAGCCCGTTCTTCACGCCCCGCTCATCTTCCCCCATCCTTGTCGAGGGCGCACCTATCTACAGGGTCCGTAAGATTTTGGACATGCGTCCTCGGGGCCGTGGTCATCAGTACCTAGTGGATTGGGAGGGGTACGGTCCTGAGGAAAGGAGTTGGGTTCCCTCTCGGGACGTGCTGGACCGTTCGCTGATCGATGATTTCTCCGTTGCCGCCAGGTTTCCTCCTCGAGTGCGCCAGGAGGCGCCGGTGAGTGGGGGTACTGTCGTGTATTGTCATATTATGTCTTGTTCCTGTTCTTTCTCTTCACTCCGTCTCCCTCTGCTGGTCGTATTAGGTTACCTTCTCTTTCTCTCCTCCCCCCAGCTGTTCCTCATCTTCTCTAACTACCTCGTTCACCCTTTTCCCACCTGTTCCCTTTTTCCCTCTGATTAGGTCTCTATTTCTCTCTCTGTTCCTGCTTCTTTCTTTGTCAGATTCTCGTTTGAGTTTCTCATGCCAGAACCAAACTATCGTCTCGTTTGCTTCACCCTTGTCCCGTCCTGTCGGAATCTGCCTGTTCTTCTGATGCTACGTGTGATCAGGTACCTCTGTCCTCTAAGACCCGCGCCTACCCAGAGAGACCAGCAGTCTGTCGCCGCTGACCCAGCTATTCTCCTCTGCTGCTAAGAAGGGGACTCTAAACCCAGCTATTCTCCTCTGCTGCTAAGAAGGGGACTCTAACCCAGCTATTCTCCTCTGCTGCTAAGAAGGGGACTCTTTTGTAAATATCAGAAGGACTTTTTGTTTCATTTGTCGCCCTCTCTGCGGGTTGTCTATTTTGCCATTATCTACATCTGAAGAGGATCTATGTCTTCCCTGTGTTTTTACATTAAAGGACTCTGTTTTTGTTAAACCGCTTTTGGGTCCTCACTCAAGTGCA
>NC_088402.1:28791452-28936452 GCF_034236695.1 Oncorhynchus nerka
AAGCTAAGGATAGCTTTTTCAAGCATAAATTTGCATCCTGTAGCACAAACTCAAAAAAGTTATTGGACACACTGTAAGTCCATGGAGAATAAGAGCACCTCCTCCCAGCTGCCCACTGCACTGAGGCTAGGAAACACTGTCACCACTGATAAATCCACTTTAATTGAGAATTTCAATAAGCATCTTTCTACGGCTAGTCATGCTTTCCACCTGGCTACCCCTACCCCGATCAACAGCCCTGCACCCCCTGCAGCATCTCGCCCAAGCCTCCCCATTTCTCCTTCACCCAAATCAAGATAACTGATGTTCTGAAATAGCTGCAAAATCTGGACCCCTACAAATCAGCCAGGCTACACAATCTGGACCCTCTCTTTCTAAAAATGATCTGCCGAAATTGTTGCAACCCCTATATTACTAGCCTGTTCAACCTCTCTTTCGTATTGTCTGAGATTCCCAAAGATTGGAAAGCTCCCGCAGTCATCCCCCTCTTCAAAGGGGGAGACACTCTAGACCCAAACTGCTACAGACCTATATCTATCCTACCCTGCCTTTCTAAGGTATTTGAAAGCCAAGTTAACAAACAGATTACCGACCATATCAATCTCAACCTTCTCTCATCTGGTTTCAGAGCTGGTCTCCAGCCATGCAATCTAAATGATATCTTAACCGCCATCGATAAAAGACAGTACTGTGCAGCTGTCTTTATCGACCTGGCCAAGGCTTTCGACTTTGTCAATCACCACAGCCTTGGTTTCTCCAATGATTGCCTCGCCTGGTTCACCAACTACTTCTCTGATAGAGTTCAGTGTGTCAAATCGGAGGGCCTGTTGTCGGACCTCTGGCAGTCTCTATGGGGGTGCCATAGGGTTCAATTCTCGGGCCGACTCTCTTCTCTGTATACATCAATGATGTCGCTCTTGCTGCTGGTGATTCTCTGATCCACCTCTACGCAGACGACACCATTATGTATACCTCTGGCCCTTCTTTGGACACTGTATAAACTAAACTCCAGACAAGCTTCAATGCCACAAAACTCTCCTTCCATCGTCTCCAACTGCTCTTAAATGCAAGTAAAACTAAATTCATGCTCTTCAACCGATCGCTGCCCGCACCTGCCCGCCCGTTTAGCATCGCTTCGCTGGATGGTTCTGACTTAGAATATGTGGCCAACTACAAATACCTAGGAGTCTGGTTAGACTGTAAACTCTCCTTCCAGAGCATCTCCAATCCAAAAATACATCTAGAATCGGCTTCCTATTTCACAACAAAGCATCCTTCACTCATGCTGCCAAACATACCCTCGTAAAACTGACCATCCTATCGATCCTCGACTTCGGCGATGTCATTTACAAAATAGCCTCTAACACTCTACTCAACAAATTAGATGCAGTCTATCACAGTGCCATCCATATTGTCACCAAAGCCCCATATACTACCCACCACTGCGACCTGTATGCTCTCGTTGGCTGGCCCTCGCTTCATACTCATCGCCAAACACACTGGCTCCAGGTCATCTACAAGTCTCTGCTAGAGAAAGTCCCGCCTTATCTCAGCTCACTGGTCACCATAGCAGCACCCATCTGTAGCACGCGCTCCAGCAGGTATATCTCACTGGTCACTCCCAAATCCAATTCTTCCTTTGGCCTCCTCTCCTTCCAGTTATCTGCTGCCAATGACTGGAACGGACTGCAAAAATCACTGATGCTGGAGACTCATTTCTCCCTCACTATCTTTAAGCACCAGCTGTCAGAGCAGCTCACAGATCACTGCACCTGTACATAGCCCATCTGTAAATAGCCCATCCAACTACCTCATCCCCATACTGTATTTATTTATTTATCTTGCTCCTTCACACCCCAGTATCTCTACTTGCACATTCATCTTCTGCACATCTACCATTCGTGTTTAATTGCTATATTGTAATTACTTCGCCACCATGGCCTATTTATTGCCTTCCCTCCCTTATCCTACCTCATTTGCACACACTGTATATAGACTTTTTCTTCTGTATTATTGACTGTATGTTTGTTTATTCCATGTGTAGCTGTGTTGTTGTATGTGTCGAACTGCTTTGCTGTATCTTGGCCAGGTCGCAGTTGTAAATGAGAACTTGTTCTCAACTTGCCTACCTGTTTAAATCAAGTTTAAAAAAATAAATTTAAAAAATAACATGTATTGCACATAGCCTTAATATTCATGATGATAATTGTAATCCATATCGTATCACCATCATAGTTGCATCATAATTACCTTTAACATCATTGAAAAGCACATCCCAGCATTTCCATAGCAATTGACGTTACACATGATCATGAAAGAGACCTTGCATTACTATAGAGACGGCTTCACCACAGTACAAATGTATTCCGTACCATATGTTAATATTCCCCAATGCCTCTATTCTGATATCTTCCCCTTGCTTGTTGTAAACATATATAAACATGTAGACAAATACATAAAAAAAGATAGAGAAACAAGAAACGTATTAAATTATAAAGCAGTTCTCGACAACAGAGAGAGAGTGAGAAGAGAAGAGAAAAGAGAGAAAGAGATAGTTAGAGAAGAGAGTGAGATCAAGTGTGTGTGTATGTATAAGTCTGTATGTGTAACCGAGCATGTAATTGAATGTGTGTGTGTTCATATCCACTTCATAGTGTTTCGAATATTTTTACAATTCGCATACTTTCTTTTTTTCGTAACCTGAAGTCCCTGTAGAATTTAGTACAGCCATGGTGTTATGGAGCTGTCTCGGAATAGCTGTCCATCTATGAAGAGTTTGTCCACAATGAGAAAGGCACGCTTACCCTTCTCCCTCTGTTGCCTCTGTACTGGCTACACTCTCTTACGACGTTCATTTATCTCCCTTGAAAATTGGTAATTGAGACCGAATTTGGTCCTTTTAAGCTCCCTTCTCTTTTGATGAGCTCCTTTAGTTGGTAGTGTTCAAATTTTGCGATGATTTAGTTGGGGACCCTTAGTCTTGTAGCTCCGAGCTCCAAGTCTGTGTACTCGGTGGAAAGCCACCTTGTTTACAGTCTCTATGGAACATTTCAAGGCGGATTGCATGAATTCTCTGATCGCGCCCTCTGGATTATTGGTGCGTCCTCAAAAATCCTGCGTCCTCATTGAAAAATCCCAGAAAAAAAATATGTTCATGCATGCTACGACTTTGTATGTCTAGTAGCGACTCCTTCATCACCCTGTTTTCCCTGAATAGACAATCCATGTTGGATTCGTGGATTTTTACCTTGGCTGTGAGTGCCTTGTTCTCTCCTTGGAGTGTGAGAATTTCACTCTGAATAAACTCCCCCTCAGCCCTGCTACCTCCTCACACAACTTTTCCAATGTTGCATGGATTCCAGCCAGAGCACTAGCCTCTAATTCAATGGTAGTAAATCATCCGTGTCTGTACATCAAATCAAATTCAAATCAAATTTATTTGCCCTTCGTACATCAGCTGATATCTCAAAGTGCTGTACAGAAACCCAGCCTAAAACCCCAAACAGCAAGCAATGCAGGTGTAGAAGCACGGTGGCTAGGAAAAACTCCCTAGAAAGACCAAAACCTAGGAAGAAACCTAGAGAGGAACCAGGCTATGTGGGGTGGCCAGTCCTCTTCTGGCTGTGCCGGGTGGAGATTATAATAGAACATGGCCAAGATGTTCAAATGTTCATAAATGACCAGCATGGTCGAATAATAATAAGGCAGAACAGTTGAAACTGGAGCAGCAGCACGGTCAGGTGGACTGGGACAGCAAGGAGTCATCATGTCAGGTAGTCCTGGGGCACGGTCCTAGGGCTCAGGTCCTCCGAGAGAGAGAAAGAAAGCGATAATTAGAGAGAGCATATGTGGGGTGGCCAGTCCTCTTCTGGCTGTGCCGGGTGGAGATTATAACAGAACATGGCCAAGATGTTCAAATGTTCATAAATGACCAGCATGGTCGAATATTAATAAGGCAGAACAGTTGAAACTGGAGCAGCAGCACGGCCAGGTGGACTGGGGACAGCAAGGAGTCATCATGTCAGGTAGTCCTGGGGCGTGGTCCTAGGGCTCAGGTCCTCCGAGAGAGAGAAAGAAAGAGAGAAGGAGAGAATTAGAGAATGCACACTTAGATTCACACAGGACACCGAATAGGACAGGAGAAGTACTCCAGATATAACAAACTGACCCTAGCCCCCCGACACATAAACTACTGCAGCATAAATACTGGAGGCTGAGACAGGAGGGGCCAGGAGACACTGTGGCCCCATACGAGGACACCCCCGGACAGGGCCAAACAGAGATGAATCTCTTTTTCTTTCTTTTTGTCGGGTTAAAGTTATTTTGTGAGGTAGTCGGATCTTTCTATGATGAAGTATGTTGTTCCTCCATAGCATAAAGCTGTTGGTACTCGTCGATTTCCCTCAGGATCTCCTTAGTATCCAGGTTGGCTCTTTACTGCAACCAGTTGTTTTACGAAAAGATAACAATGAGTTTTTCCCACGACGGCGACAGGTGTCTGTAGTACAGCCAGCTAGCACTCGCGGAATCCATGCAAAAACACATTTGGTATTCGTCATTTGACAACTTGGAAGTTTGGAAGAGTCTTGGTGGTTCAAAACTTCTTCCATTTAAGAATGATGGAGACCACTGTGTTCTTGTGGACCTTCAATGCTGCAGACATGTTTTGGTATCCTTCCCCAGATCTGTCCCTTAACACAATCCTGTATCGGGGGTCTCCTGACAATTCCTTTGACCTCATGGCTTGGTTTTTGCTCTGACATGCACTGTCAACTGTGGAACCTTATATAGACAGGTGTGTGCCTTTCCAAATCATGTCCAATGAATTGAACTTACCACAGGTTGACTCCAATCAAGTTGTAGAAACATCTCAAGGATGATCAATGGAAACAAGATGCACCTGAGCTCAGATTCGAGTCTATTATTAAAAAAAAATCAATTTTAGAATAAGCCTTTAACGTAACAAAATTATGGAAAAGGGAAGGGGTCTGAATACTTTCTGAATGCGCTGTATACAGGTCCTGATAAGCAACCAATTAATAGAATCTGGTATGATATTAGGCCTAGTTACGGTTGGAACAGAATCCTGCAGGAGGGTAACTTTCCAGAAGACAGGTTGGCTACCTTTGCATGTTGTCATACAGCACACTAGTGTAGGCTTAAACATTTTTTCAACAATTGTTCAATAATACAGAGCCCTATATAACTAGTTCCAGTGTTCATAAAAATTACATTTCAAAAAGGTTAAAAAAAAGTAAGCAAGTTACATACTGTACAGGCTGATTTAATTAGACCTACCGTAGTTGCCACTGATTATTAAAATGGGTAGCACTGACCCTCAATGTGCATTACCTGTGTGCCTATAGTCATGGGACCAGCGACCAATGACATACAGAGACAGACAAGCTATAGACTTCACAACACAATAACTACATACGTAAATAGGCCAAAATGGCTTCTATGATGACTCTGCTGTTTAATGACTCACAATCTTTATGTTCTGTTTCGAGGTCCAGGTATGTCTGTATTATCAATCATACTGTATTGACCTTGACTAGTTTAGTGTGAATCCTTTTCACTTCTCTCTCAGTCAACAAATGATCTGTAAGTCGCTCTGGATAAGAGCGTCTGCTAAAAGACTGAAATGTAAATGTAAATGTAAATGAAACAAAACAGAAAAGTGACAATGTTTATGTCAATGATGATGTTGACGCTGATGGCCATGGTGATATCCCAGAAGTGTTTTGATGCCAGACAATAGATTTAAAAAACTAGGGCTTTCGAGGCAAGATACAGTGCCATTAGTCATCGGCGGGCAAGGACAGTTGTAATCATCCCTTCCGCTCGCCTCCCCCATCAGTCTTCCCCTTGCGTGTATCAGGATCAATCTAGGCTCATTTATTTTAATCGTCTCCTGTTTGCTAAACTGCCAAAGTTAAAGGAGGACAATAGAAACAAACGTCCATCTGCAAACATGACAAAACAACAATTCTTTGCCTGTGTTTGCTTTTCAGACAAGTTTTTCGAGAATATGTCTCAGGTTGAAATAGGACATGAATTGATCTGATGTTGTTGCTATTTGGATTTCTGACATAGAGTTAAATTATATGGGATTTAAAATGAATGTAGCTATTACAGTGTGTGTGGTTGTGATAACATGTCAAAAATGTCATGTTTTAATAGAAATGAAAATAACCAATGTTGTTTTTTAGAATTAAACAGCTCACCACCCGCAGGCAGGAAAAACCTTTTAAATGTAATGTATATTTGATATTAATCACTCAACTCAACATGCATAACATCATTATCTTTCAATATAGACATAGGCTGTGTCTGAAATGGCACCCTGTTCCATAAGTACCGCATTACTTTTGACCAGGGCCCACAGTGCTCTGGTCAAATGTAGTGCAGTATATAGGGAATAGGGTGCCATTTAGGAAAGCAGAACTAGCCTACTGGTAGTCTGTGAAATTATGTGATAGACCTACATCTCAAGTGATTTATCATTCAATATCCCACATCAGTTGACAGTAAGAGAGACACTCATGTGGAAAGAATGAAAGAGTGAGAGATAAGGCAATCGCCAGCTGACCCTATTGACTCTCACATCTCCCTGTGATGGAGACAGGTTGTGCAAGCACGGAAGGCCAGTAACTATGGTATCGTCAGAACTCTCAGGATCTGCTCTTTGAGTGGATTGCCAAAGGCAATTAAAGTGAATATCAAATCCAACGTAATCTGCATCTAACTCACCATCACCAGCACAGTCGTATAGGGTAAATCAAAACAGGAAAATCATCTGGTACTTTCAGGAAGACTTTCTCAGAGGTGTTTTTCTACCTACCCACCATCAACTCGGAAAATAATAATTCAGAAGTTCATATGAATGTAAGTTCATAAGGATAATGAAGATGAGGGGACATGAGAGTTGTAGTATTATTTTCCCACAACATTCTGCTCAACCCAGATAAAGATTTTGAGGTATTTTTGTTCTATCAGATCTGGTTTTGACCTAATCATTCCAAATCTACAAATGTAGGATATTCATTTGATCACACTGTTGCAGGAGAACTTAAACTTGTAGTATATTTGAGGTTTAAAAAGGATATGAAGTTTGTTATTTCCACTTTCACATTTCAGACTTGATTGTCCCTTACGAAAAATGTATCAACCCCTACAAAAATGTCCATGGAATATAATCCACATAATAATGTCCTGTTGCTGCAGGATTATCTTCATGCTGTAGCAACCTGGATCAAATTAAGATCCTACATCTGTAGATGTGTCAGACAGAATTATGGCGTCAATGTAAAATGCTGACAGGACTCAGCACTTTGGCTTACCATGACATCACTGGGACTCTGAGGTGTATTTCATCCTATCAAAGAAAATACTGCCTACAATGTTAAACATATATTTTTATAGACTATTGAGGTTCCTGGTCTTATATCCGTATCTGTGTCAAATGTAATTAAAAAAAAAACTCTTATTTGTGTTATCTCGACATACTCCATCCTCGAGAATTTACATAAACCTTCTTCATCATCAAAGACAATTATGCGGTTACCAGGGTTACAACATCCCTTTGTGCTGAACGTCACCACTTCTTGTAGCAAACGTTGTGCGCATAACATGTTTTGAGGAGGCGTTCTTTGTTCCATTGTTCAATCAAGTAAAAACGAGAAAACGGATAAAGTGAGTGTTATTTTCAATATAATGCACATTTGACAGAAGAAAGTAGCATGCTTTTATGCAAAAAAAAAAACATTTTCCGAAGAGAATGGAATAACATACCTACGGTCCGTTCGAGTCATTGCTAGCTAGCCTCACAGTTGACGGCTGTTTATCTTGCTAACGTAGCTATCTAGCCAGCTAATAATCAATAACGTTATCTAATTAGCTAGCTAACTACATTGTAACAGTTGTAGCTATGTTTTTGGATTATCTGTCAAAACATGTGTTCTGTAAAATAGCTTTAGCTAGCTAGTAGCTAACAGGCTAGCTAGATAATTTGCCAGTTAGTTAGCTAGCTATCTAGCTAGCCAGCATGATCTCCTTAATAATTGAATGGAGAAAGCTAGCGAGCTAGCTTCTCTAGCTAGATCCCTGCAGGACCAGCTAGCTGTGTTTTACATGCACTGCATAACAATATGCACTCTTGTCTCAACAAAGTTACCACACAGACAGATGTGCGTTGCTATGATTACCAACACCACAATACCGGTGCTTGCATATGCTATATTGTCTGATCCCCAGACCTGTCTGATCCCCAGACCATGGCAAATACTGTAATATGTATTTTGATCATTCCAAAATAACAACAAAGCAAGGCAGCTGAAAATTTGCAGCAGAATAAAATGATTTATTTATTTTTGATTGTTTTGAGCTATTTGTAATCATGATTTGAATTTGTTTGCAAAGTTCAGTACATTAAATGAAGACCCAGGCCATGCTTTGAATTATAATGGTGGGGGTGCTTTTCTTCCATGGCACTGAATCCCCTCTCCACTCTTCTCCTCCTCCTCTCTCCCCAGTGGACCGTGGGTCAAAGCGCAGGCAGGTGAAGCCTCTGGCTGCCTCTCTGCTGGACGCTTTAGATTATGACAGCTCAGATGACAGCGATTTCAAAGTGGGAGACGCAGATGCCTCAGGTAACCAACTGCAGTGAGGGTCCTCTTCCATCCACTCCCCTTGTAAATTACACATTTTCTTCCACCACATATGCAGTTATTTCCTGTTATGTTGTGATTCACATCATCTGTCAGCTCAGATAGAACTGGAGAGGAGAAAGGCCTAATTCTGAGTTCCACCTATCTTCAAACCAATTTGAAATGTCCCCAAAAGCAAGTCAGTGGTTTCTATTGTAGACTAAGCTACTCATAGTCATGAATGCTCTATTTAGCTGTGGCTTGAATAGCTTTGAATGACACTTCAATGTGCAGCTGTGATATTTTCTCCATCAAGATTCTCTGTCCGGTGTGTCTGCCAGTGCCGCCCCACTGTGAGGTGCAGGCGTCCTGAAGTATAGATGAAGACCTCATCACCCTGCTTGTCTGTGTCTGGTAGCAACCTTGTAGAGCAGTGTGTTTCTCACTGACTCCCTGCATGATCTAGAGACAGGCTGTGGCCACTGAGGCGATCTCGACCTGCCACTGTCTGCCTGGGCTGGATTTATCGCTCTGGTCGGCCCTGAGGTCTCTATCCATCCTATCTGAAACACACACACACACTGTGGCTGATAATGAGATTCTACAGTACTGTGAATTGTTTTATTTAACCTTTATTTAACTAGGCAAGTCAGTTGAGAACAAATTCTTATTTACATTTTACAATGACTGTGAACCCCCTGGGCTCTGTGGTTTTGATCACTCGACCTGTCATCTGAGGCCTTGAAATCCAACAGCTCTTGTTAATCTGATTGTTGATCTGCATTGCAGATTAGAGAGCTGAATTCAACTTCGCTGTTATCGCTTATCAACATGATTTGATCATAACAGTCCTTCAGGTCATGTTTATCTTTAAGTGTCTCAATACAAGAAAATAACATCAAAAGAGAGAGATTATGACAGCAGACATTCTTTGATTCATACTCCATGTTGATAATGCTTTCTGTCCTCCTCTCCCCTGCTCTAGGGTCAGAGGGTAGTGCCATTGGGAGTGATGAGGAGGAGGAGGGGTCCAAGGAGGAGAGCGCTGCTGAGGACTCTGACAATGACAGCGGCTCGGACAACATCGGCTCTGCAACGGACGGCATCGATGAAGAACAGACCAAGGAGCTGACAGGTGACGACACCCCCACTGAGGAAGAGGAGAAGACCAAGGAACAGCAGCTGTCCTATGACACTGGCACCACCACCACTAAAGACCCTGCTCCATCAGGGGTGCCCAGGGGCCGACGGAGGAGAGAGGAGAAGGCCTCGGACACAGAGGCTGGGAGTGGAGGAAGCGGGAGTGGCACAGGTAGGCTGTTTTAAAATGTTTGTTTTATATTCATATATTCGTTTTGAAATGTTTTTGTAAATGTGACCAATAAAACCCCTTGAACTTTGATCCAGGTAGTGGTAATGCGCAAGACGGAGGCTCAACAACGGCCGCCACACAGGAGCCCAAGAAGTGGAACCTGCGTCGGAACCGACCCATGCTGGACTTCACCACCATGGACGAGCTCAACGAGATGGACGACTACGACAGCGAAGATGACAATGACTGGAGGCCCGCCTCAGGCAAGAAGAAGGGCAAGACGGCGGCTGCCCAGAAAGGAGGGAGCGAGGGAGAGGAGGACGAGGAGGATCACGACGGAGGGAGTGGTAGTGATGATGACGACGACAACGAGGATGACGATGGTGGTGATGAAGATGAGAATGAAGAAGGGAGCAGTAGCGACAGTGATAAAGAGGTGAAGAAACCCAATAGGAAAGTGAAGAGCAGCAGTGTGTTTGACGAGGAGCTGACCAACGACAGCATGTCACAGGGAAAGAGCAATGAGGTAAATACAACGTCATGTCCTTGTCCTCAGTATCACAGTTTGTTGTTAGCAAACTGCCTCAGGCCCTCAGCATTTAGGCATATCATGTAGTCGTGAAAGTTTTTAGATAAGTTTGCATAACTCTCTAAATCCTTCATTGGATCAGGTGTGTTAGCCAGCCCAGCACTATGTTGCTTTGTGCCACAGAGTTATATAATCCAATGAGGAGATTGGATGGTATCAGAGTGAGAGAACCACAGAGACTGCTAGAGAGCTACAGCTCTGTGTTAAGCTAATCGACTTAGCTTGGAGTCCATCAGTGTGAATGAGATTTAGCCTACTACTATCTATCAGTAATGATCTGTGGCCAGAGGAGAGGGGGGATTGTGAGAGGTTTTAGACTTACAACTTGGATGAACTTTGTTTGCAGAGGTCGGGAACTTTATTTTTGGGGTCCGGTGCATACAAGCATATTAGATTCACACGTAACCGTGTGTTACATTCAAACACGGAGATAAAAATATATATATATTTTTTTAGATAAATTGAACCTAGTTAAAAATAGAATGTGTACAACAGCTCAACAGAATGTAGTGTATACGGGTGCATTTATAATAGTTTTACTGAAACTTTACTGTGTCTCCCACTTCCTGTCTACCCAGGATGCCTTGCTGGAGCGTGCCCAGACGTGGAGGGCGGCGGCCCAGAGGATGGAACACATCCTGATCTGCTGTGTGTGTCTGGGAGACAACAGCGAGGACGCTGACGAGATCATCCAGTGTGATAACTGTGGCGTGACCGTACACGAAGGTTAGCAGCTCCAGAGAGATAGGT
Source organism: Oncorhynchus nerka (assembly GCF_034236695.1). NCBI lineage: Eukaryota > Metazoa > Chordata > Actinopteri > Salmoniformes > Salmonidae > Oncorhynchus > Oncorhynchus nerka. The sequence continues at coordinate 28,802,752 of NC_088402.1, forward strand.
TACTGTATATAACAGTCCCACCAGGGAAAAATACTTTGAACCAGGGTTGTTTCAACATCATCTGTTGTATCTGTTCAACATACTGACGTTGGCATCAATTGAACTTTTGGTTGAAACTGCAAAAAGTGGTCAAAGTACACTAATTTCAACCACAAATCAACAGCAGGATTTCAAGGGTTGGTTTATTTCAAGTACAATTCATGTTTGTGGACACATAACTAAATAGCAACCAAAATCAGACGTTGCGTCAGGTTTTTGCCTGAAGAGGTAGCCTGTTCTTATTCTATGGTAAGCACAGATCAGAAACATTTAGAAGGGCTAGGACTACATTGGTAGCTGTTCAGGTTTGGGTCAGAAGAAAAACATTTTCTTTCAAGGCAGAGATTTAAAGATGAGGCAGTGTTTGCGTGCCAGGCTGGGGTTACAGAAGTTTTGGTTGCAAGTTCCATATACCCACAACCAGAAGCAAACACAAAATAATCACCCCTTCACCGTCCACCCAACACCTAAACATAAGCAGGGAAACCAGCAAACCAGAAGTGCGTTCTCCCCATACAGTCCTGGCCTGGGGAACTAACAGACTAACCCTCTTCTTCTTCATCTAGCATTATTAGCTCATTGTGTCTCCCTCTGACTGGTTGGAGACAAAATCAATGGCTCCTTAAATCGTCTGTTAGATGTGGCCTTCTCCTCTGGACAGGCGTGGTAACGCTGCCCATGCACACAACTGATCAATGTGACCGCTATAATTTTCAATTACAACCACTTTATTTATTTATTTACAGATGTTTTACTGATTTTTAAAGCCCCTAGAAACGGAATGTACGCACACATGTAGGCACGTACGCACACACCGTGGCCATTGGCAGCACTAAATCAGAGGGTAACCTTGAGAGTCAGTCTTTCAAGTGCAGTGTTGCAAGTTAGTCATGCGAGCAACACTCACACAGATGCTCTTAGGGAGAGACAGTACGCACACACCCCACCCAAAAATCACGGGAGAGGAGCACAGGCCTAATCACCAATGGTGTATGAGCAGAAGTACTGTAGGACACTAGGAGCTGGTTCTATGTTTATCTCCTTCCCTCTCTATCTCTACACACACACACACACACACATCTCCCTCCCTGTGTTAATATTGTGTTCCTCTGAGACTTGTCTAATCTCCATGAGAAGAGGCAAAGCAGAACAGAGGGGACCATGCTGAGTCAGGGATTGGAGAGATCAGAGCAGAACAGAGTTGACCATGCTGAGTGGTGTGGAGTCAGGGATTGGAGAGACCAGAGCAGAGTTGACCATGCTGAGTGGTGTGGGGTCAGGGATTGGAGAGACCAGAGCAGAACAGAGTTGACCGTGCTGAGTGGTGTGGAGTCAGGGATTGGAGAGACCAGAGCAGAACAGAGTTGACCATGCTGAGTGGTGTGGGGTTAGGGATTGGAGAGACCAGAGCAGAACAGAGTTGACCGTGCTGAGTGGTGTGGGGTCAGGGATTGGAGAGACCAGAGCAGAACAGAGTTGACCATGCTGAGTGGTGTGGGGTCAGGGATTGGAGAGACCAGAGCAGAACAGAGTTGACCATGCTGAGTGGTGTGGAGTTAGGGATTGGAGAGACCAGAGCAGAACAGAGTTGACCATGCTGAGTGGTGTGGGGTCAGGGATTGGAGAGACCAGAGCAGAACAGAGTTGACCATGCTGAGTGGTGTGGAGTTAGGGATTGGAGAGACCAGAGCAGAACAGGCAGAAGGAGCACTTTGAGGCCAGTTCTTTGTTTGTGTTGTTTTACCAGGTGGAATAAGGGATTTTTGTCAGGCTATCTGGTCTTGTAAAATGTTTCTGGTCATTTACTGTACCTGCTAATTCATAGGTTTAAAATAAACCAACTAGTTTAGATTTTGATGAAGTTGCGTTGTTGATATCAAGGATCAACAGCTGGAGTATTAATCTTTGTGCCTATTATCTGTACCGTAGTAATGTATTAAGATGCTTGATCAAACAATGCATATTCCTGTTCTACTTTAGTACAGGACCACAGAACAAGTTGTGCTCCATAAGAAAATGCCCAAGCTACAAATGTTTTTGCTCGTTGTAACATACAGCATCCAATGATTTTTGTCCTCCCTATATATATTCTGTCCATGTATTCCTAATGTCTTGCTCAATTACAGTTGGGAAAGAATTTACCATTTACCAACCAGACTTTCTCCGGCTATTACAAAATCAATTGAATCGGGAATGGCCTTGTATTACAATCTTTCATGCTCTTTCTGTTGCAACGAAGAAAGCGAGAGGATGCACATTTTGCAAGGGGGGGGGGACTACACAAATGCAAGAGCGGAAGGAGAGAGATGTGAATGAGTGGAGGGGGATGGAAAGGGGGAGTGGGAGGACTGTAGAAAATGCACAATAAGACATGCTTACAAGTTGGAGGACTGTAGAAGAGTAAGATAGCACCAAGGAGGAACTCTCTCTTTCTCCTTCATTTGCCTCTGCATGGCATTTTCCCCTCCCGTGGTGGAGAGGGGCAGGCAGGTAGGAGTGTCGTGGACGCCCCCGACTGAACAGACATCTGTTCCATACTGAACACTGCCCCTCTCTCGCCAGCCACTTCTTAGACACACACACACAAGGCCCTCCTTCGCCGACCGCCTCCCACCCTTGGGTGCCAGCTGCGCCATGGTGCCAGGCACCCTGAGGGAGAGGGGGGTTGATTGGTTCAGGAGAGGGTTGGCCCCAAACAGCTGCCTCCATGTCACAACTGCTCACCTGCAGCCATGCGCAGCAGCTTGGAAAGGTGACACCCCACACACCGACACACACACATGCGTACCTACCCACGCAGCAATGCAGAACCTGTCATATGCATGGGACGGTGCTGGCATGAAATTGAAAACAGATTCTGTGCCTAGTGCCCCTCCCACCCTTTGGAGAAGAGGAAAGTGAACTGGTGTTTCAACTGTAGTGGGAGGAGAAGTGGATGCTAAAGCAATGCAAGGCTGCTGCTGCTGCTGTCACTAACGTATAACTGTGACTTAGCTTGTTCAGTTGTTCCTCTTGAGATTCTATGGGATTGTTCTGTTAGCCTTTTTGGCTCCAACTAGCTCACATATAGCTCAGGGTTTTGGGGTCAAAAGGTGCTGGATTGTCCTCCATCCTCCTTTCTCTGGGCTGTAGAGGAACAGTGCTCTTAAAAAAAACAGGAGCGTGAGGGTGAAGCGGGAGAACAAGGGATGGTAACAGGAAAGAGGGAAAGCGGGAGAACAAGAGAGGGATCGTAAGGAAGAGATGAGCTGTCAATATATGCAGCTCGGGTGAGTCATCCGACCACTTCCTCTCATCTCTCTGCTTGACTCCAGAACTTTTTGTTCTCCTCGTTGTTGCGCTGCACATTCCCTCATTCAGACACTCTCCTTCTCAGACCAGAGGAAAGGAGTGATGGATGAAAAATGAAAGGAGAAGATGTAGGATGTCCAGTGTAGCGAGGGGAAGAGATCAAAAGCCCCGGTGAACACTGAGCAGAGGCCCAGAGAGCCAGTTGTCCGTACAGACAGCCTGTTTCTATCACAGCCATGTACTATACAGACTAGCTGCTTTTGATTAGCATGGGCTAGAGTGTGTGTGTGTTGTGAGTGATGACAGACATCATTAACTGCACCACTGTCTCTCTCAATCTGCTTTATGTCTTCTGGACTGAAGCCTAAATGCTAATTCTTGCTTTTCAGTAGCGAAGACAGTCACTTGTTTGTTGTTTTTATGTCCCTTTGCAATTTCTTTTCTTTTTCGTCTTGCAGTTTTACCATTTCAGCAGTGTAATGGTATCCGGTGTCATTTTAAAGCAGCACGGCTGTTAAAATGCTCTCCCCTAATAAAGAACATTACATTGTCATTAATAGGCCCAGGTTACGTCCCAAATGGCACCCTATTCCCTACACATGGTTCTGGTCAAAAGTAGTGTACTAAGAAGGAATCGGGTGCCATTTGGGACGCGTATTCATTCTACCACCAATTAAATCCCTGTGCTATTGATTTCACTCCCTAACGAGTTCTGGACCGTAAAGTTAATTATTTTCTCAAATGTGCTTAATTCATTTAGGCTCCGCTGTTTGGGCTTATTTGTTTAAATGCATATTCAGTAGAATAAAAACATGTTTGGGAGGGATGTTTTTTGTTGTCGCTGCAATGGACATCACATTTAGCAGTTCAAACTAATTAAAAAGTATGAGATTTTTTTCCTTCTCTCGTTTAAACAAACTTTTATTGTGTTTTACATCCTTGGGCTAAACACTGGTGAGTGGAGTGTACTAAGCACAGACCTAGAAATCACAGCTATATGTTTTAAGAGTTCCTACTAGGGCTGTTGCGGTGACCGTATTACCGCCACACCGGCGGTCATGAGTCATGAAGGAAGTCAAATTCCACGTGACCGTTTAGTCACTGTAATTAGGCTTCTTCAAGCTCTGATAATGCTGCTGGTCATTAGTAGCCTATCAAACTTGCTAACTGCCTGGTACTCAGCACTCTATTGTCCCTCTAATCACTCTGACATCAAATGCAAATGTGTCAAATCTAATCAAACACTCTAGCTGGCTGGCATGAAAATTAACCACTCGAAAAGCGTTCCCAATTCGTTATTTAAGTGCATAGATGACATGTATTTTTTCCCGCTGCCCCTGTTTCGATACAGGTGCATGATAATGGTACATTCTAAAGCAAGATTTCACACATACAGTACCAGTCAAAAGTTTGGACACACCTACTCATTCAAGGGTTTTTCTTGATTTTGACTATTTTCTACATTGTAGAATAATAGTGAAGACATCAAAACTATGAAATAACACATATGGAATCATGTAGTAACCATAAAAGTGTTAAACAAATCAAAATATATTTTAAATTTGAGATTCTTCAAATTAGCCACCCTTTGCCTTGATGACAGCTTTGCACACTCTTGGCATTCTCTCAACCAGCTTCATGATGTAGTCACCTGGAATGCATTAGAATTAGCAGGTGTGCTTTGCTAACCTCACTAGGGTACGTGGGACGGTAGTGTCCCACCTGACCAACATCCAGTGAAATGGCAGAGCGCCAAATTCAAAAACAGAAATACTGATTATAAAAATTCTGAAAACATACAAGTGTTATACATGGGTTTAAAAATAAACTTTTTGTTAATCCAACCACGGTGTCAGATTTCAAAAGGCTTTACGGCGAAAGCATACCATGCGATTATCAGAGAACAGCGCCCAGCAGACAAATCATTACAAACAGTAACCAGCCGAGTAGAAGAGTTACACAAGTCAGAAATAGAGATAAAATTAATCACTTACCTTTGATGATCTTCATATGGTTGCACTCAGAAGACATTAATTTACTCAATACATGTTTGTTTAGTTCGATAAAGTCTCTCTCTATATCCAAAAACCTCAGTTTTGTTTGCTTTTTCTTCAGTAATCCACAGGTTCAGCGCAGTCACAACAGGCAGACAAAAAAATCATAATTGTATCTGTAAAGTTCATAGAAACATGCCAAACAATGTTTATATTCAATCCTCAGGTTGTTTTTAGCCTAAATAATCAATCATATTTCAACCGGACAATAACGTCATCAATATAAAAGGTAAACAAGAAAGGTGCGCTCTCGGGATTGCATGAAAAAGCTCTGGGACACTGTAGGGTCCACTCATTCAGACTGGTCTTACTCCCTCGTTTTTTCAGAATACAAGCCTGAAAGAATTTCTAAAGACTGTTGACATCTAGTGGAAGGCATAGGAAGTGCAATTTGAGTCCTAAATCAATGCATACTGTAATGGCATTGAATAGAAAAAAGGAAAAAAAAATCCTACTTTCTGGATGGATTTTTCATGTTTTCACCTTCCAAATCAGTTCTGTTATACTCAGACATTATTTTAACAGTTTTGGAAACTTTAGAGTGTTTTCTATCCAAATCTACCAATTATATACATATCCTAGCTTCTGGGCCTGAGTAGAAGGCAGTTTACTTTGGGGACGCTTTTCATCCGGAGGTGAAAATAGTGCCCCCTACCCTAGAGAAGTTAAAAGTTAAGTTGTGGATTTTTTTTCCCCCCTTATTAATGCGTTTGAGCCAATCAGTTGTGTTGTGACAAGGTGGTATACAGAAGATAGCCCTATTTGGTAAAAGACCAACCCAAAGAGAAATGACAGTCCATTACTTTATGACATGAAGGTCAGTCAATCTGGAAAATGTCCAAAGCTTTGGAAGGAGAAGGGCACAACGGCCAGCATTTTAAGGGTGCGTTACGGCCACACAAAGGGGAATGCCGGCGTGACATTCTAAGCATTATCAAGTAATTGTCAAATTGTGTGTACAGCATGGGCAAAAAACAAAGCAGAGCTCATGCCTTTTCAAGTAACTTTTTTTCAAATCATCATTTGAGTCGCATCATGCAGCCTTACAATGTATTAAAAATCAAACATATAGCCCAGCGTTTGTAGAACAACTAAAGTTCCATTAATAACTCTAAATTGAGCATATAGGAGTACCTATTTCTTTGTTATCCTCTCAACACAAAATAGCCGTATGTGCTCACTCCCTCAAATCGCTTGGAGAAAATATCCTTTCTATTTTATTCAGCTTTGTTCAATTGTATTCTTCATACTATAAAATAATACCACGGAATTCTAAGCAAATCTTGTCTGCTAAATGAACTAGTGTAGCACACAGCCATTTGGAATAGCCAGATTAGAACCTAACATAAGGACAACTCAGAGTATGCTGATATTTTCTTCTGAAATAGACTGCTTTTGCTTCATATCATGTTTCTTCAGACCTGTCTAAAATAAGTAATGGATTTATTGTGAAGGTATAGGCTATAATACATGGATTTATTACACTTTTTAAAATGTAGATGTTCCAAAGGTCAGCATCAGTGTTTTGTAGGCTGTGTGGAAGCCAGGAGATGCTGAATGTGTTTAACTGTCAATTACCGTGACAACGACAGTTGTTTGCTTGCCAATGACCGGCTGCCTAAATGTTGTGACCGCCACAGCCCTAGTCCTTACAATGACCATTTGTGACTGTAACTGGTCTGGTGTGTGTCGTACTGTAGTAACTGCAGAAAGACAGTTGACTGAGGCCCCAGTAGATGATGAATGTCCCCTCTCTCTCTCTCTGACACTCTGGCAGTGTCCTGGGGCCTTTGTACTGTAAATCCGCTACAGATATCGTCTAGGCACAAATCCTACACTGTTTCCCTCTATCCTCCTTCACTGTAAGTATGCTTCACAGTGGATGACTTTGTCTGAAATGGCACCTCATTCCTTATATTGAGCATTATGTTCAACCGGTTGTCCCTTTTCATATGACATAGTTTAGTCCGTTGTATAACTGTAGAGTCTAGCCTTTGTACTGTTTGAAGTGTAGGCCTAGTAGCCTATGCATAGTCATTTGTCAATACCTGCTCTTGTCGTTCCTCTGTCACGCAGTCCTCTTAGTAGTTCCATTTGAAGACAGCCTTGGTAAGGCGATAGCAGTTTTAGATGAGGTTCATAAAGTGCTTCGTGCTTAGCAGACATATGGCCTCCATATTGTCCTGTTCTACACCAGGGTAATTAAGGGCCTTGCTCAGCTCAAGGTTAAAAACTGTGTTTTCCCTCATGCTGTTTCAACTAACTGCAGAAACAATAATGCCACAAGGGCAGCCCCCGAAGCCCCTGAAATGCATTTAAAGGCCCACGCCTTAATAAAAAAAAGAACCCAACAACAGCCCCGCCACTTGATTATCTATGATGATGCTGGAGAATATTTTTCTGATCACTCTCAAATGCATCTAACCACTCTCAAATGCATAGTAAATGTCTTCAGTGTCTTCAAATGAATTCAATCCTAGAGGAGGAGAATTACAGGTGAATGAATGAATGAATGGGACCCCAGCACCCACAGAGGAAAGCAAGGCATTGTGAAGCTGCTTATTGACAGTTAGTTTTCATTTTAGAAATGGCCTTGTAATCCATTATCAGGCCTTTGTCAGATGAGAACATTGAATTATACTTATTATTTAATTTCCCCTCTCCTTCTCTGTCTGTCTTCCTTTCAAAACAGGTTTAGCAAATCTAATTGGAATGCAAAATGAAAACGCTATCAATCCGTAGTAGCCGTGTGGTTTTTCTCCCCCTTATAAGGAGTAACTGATTTACTCTATGGTTTACTGGCCACGGGAATGATTGCATTGTTTTTTAAAAGGAGCAGAATAAAGTCATGTTTTGAGAGATCACTCTCCATCTTATTATGGAATTTGAATTCAGTGCGGCTGATTTTAAAGGAAGATCTGAAAACCATCCTTCTGAAAACACTCACACACACATCTGTCATAAAAACCATCAATTACATAATGTGTAATTGGTGTTATTCAGTGAGATCAGAGTTGTGTGTGTTGTCTCTGAAGCCCCATTTTGCACACCGGCTCTGCTTATATGAGTGTTTTTGAATAGGTCCACTTAATCTTGGAATGGAAAGTGTTACCATTCATGAAAAAATTGAATTGAACTAATCTAAGAGCATCCATCTTGAACATGCTGGTTTTTTATTTTTTCAGTGGGAGAAAAATAAATATTTTGATAGGCAGCCACAGAGTGAGATGAATAGATTCAACTGGAGATAGAGATTAGAGTAAATGTGAGTAAAACCACATGAGTTAAATCACAAAAAGCGTATATATTTCAAACCTGTTTTTACCTAGCCTAATGGTTTATTGAATTGATTCAAACTGAACTGCATGTAGGAAGAGAACACCGCGGTTATGTATTTTTCTCAAAATATTGACTGTTGGACTTGAGATATTTGTGTATTCCGTAATAGACATGAGGAATATTGATTTGTTCCACTTCCATCTGAATTAATTTGCATTTGAAATCTAAATGGGATGTGTAATGATGGATGTAATGATGGAACAGGTAGCACTGGAGCAGCATAGATAATAATGAACTGAATTCCCCTTTAATGGCGCTGCTCTGACAGGTGTGTTTGTGTGTACTCTCTCCACCTCACTCTCAGAAGGAGGCAGAGATGGACATTATGTTGGGTGTGTTGAGAACCGTACAGAGATGATTAGTGTGACATCGATGCCAACATGAAAATGGGAACCCATCTATGCACTGTCAAAATAACTGATTGCTCTCTCACCAATATGAGGTGTGCCCATTACTTCTCCTTTGATCCTGGGAAGAAGAGAGATAGTCCAACACTTCCTCCCTCATCTTCATATTAGAACAGATGGAGATTCAGAACCACACGCACACACACACACACACACTCATATTCACACCTGTATATGTTAACACCATATACCTAAATAGACCTTTCTTTCACTGTTAAATCTTGATAGTTAAAAGTACATCTTGATTTAGTAGACACTATACACTACCCCTGCCCCCTATACCCTCTTTAACTGCCAAGCTCGTCATTTCTGACAAGGATAATCTTCACTTGGAGGATTATAAAGCTATCCCGTAGTCATCACTTTTGGTCAGCTTAGCTCACATTAGCCAGCACCCCATGGCTTAGTGCTTCCAGCTTTGTATCTCGGTTCAAAAGGAACATCGGAGATTTGTGGCGACGGTTCAGCCGTAAGTCGGTAAAACCAGCGTGGTGATCGTTCACAACCCGGTTTCTTTGATTAAAAGCACCAATCACTATTAAGGACAACTGTTGCCAGCAGTATTTTCAGAAATATATTTTCTTTAAGAAAGTAAACCTTGAGCTATATTGGAGCACCTGGGGACTTAACCTCTTGTCCTGACACACATACTGCGGGGGGAAGCATCGAGACAGAAGGAAATGGTTTTTGTTTTCTTGTTGTAGTTAAATGTGAGGCAGAGATCGTGGTTTGGAGGTCAGGGTGAAGCTCCAGCTGTGTACTAATTGCCCTATTGAAATAATCAGTGCTTGAATGATGTAATCCTGACTTGATTAATGTCATTCTGACTTGGACTTCCTCTCAGCTTGAAGCCAATTACCTGGTCGTAAATAAACCTGCAGGATACAACAGTACACTATATAACCCCCCCCCCCATTTTCTACGCTGACGAACATCACTTTCAATCCACTCTAGCCTGTCTATTCCCTGTGATGCAGAACAAATGGACACAATCAGAGAGCACCTATAGAGGACATCTACGCACTGAGAGAAAGAGAAAAAACAGACACACAACTGAATAAACATTGCCGTCTGGTGTGGCTTCTGGATGTTTGCCGCCAGTGGGTCTTCAGACTGGACTGATTCCCCAGTGTGGTCCAGAGTGACGAGCATACAGAGTATGTACAACATTGAGCCTTTGATTTGTGAGTCTCTCCCATAGCTCAGAGAGCCTGGAGGCTGTTTGACTGAATTAGGAGCCAGTGTGTTATCTCTCCAATGGAATGCAGAGCGGCTGATTGCTGCCCTCATTGGTAGTGCGGATCACGTTCGGCCAGTGTAATAGCAGCCATAGAAACCGCATCAACGAAAATAATTGTTTTGGCAACCCTGGAAAATTAAGAATACAACATTAACATGCTTTGCTTGTGGCGTGTGGCTTCTCTCTCTTCTCTAGTCTTAGGTCTCGATAATATGATCAAATGTTCCCCATTAGAAAGCTGGAGCAAACGGTTTAAGAGAAAATCTAAATTTTTCTGGAGGTTTGAGGGGAAACTAGCAAACAGCAAGTTGACACCATGTTGTGTGCTTGTCAGGGCACTGTTCTCTGGTCTTCTCAATCCTAGGTGTAACACAGCCGTTTGCACCTTTTTAAGAGGATCCACTAACTGGTAATGGATTCTGCAACCCTTACTCCGATAGTCAGAGCTATTGCACGATAGAATAGATACAAATCTGTAAAGTTGGAACTGTTAGATACTAGCTAACAACACAATGTTCACAGCAAATGTAAAACCTAATGGAATATGTTAGCCAGTATTAGCTACCGGTCAGCGTTATGGATGTAATTGACAGACATTCTACATGTGTTCCAGGTTGCTATGGAGTGGACGGGGAGAGTGACTCCATCATGAGTTCCGCCTCGGAGAACTCCACGGAACCGTGGTTCTGCGATGCTTGCAAGAACGGCGTCACGCCCAGCTGTGAGCTCTGCCCCAATCAGGACGGGATCTTCAAAGAGACCGACGCTGGGAGGTGGGTCATGATTATAGGTCGACCGTTTAATCGGAATGGCCGAATAATTAGGGCCGATTTCAAGTTTTCATAACAATCGGAAATCTGTATTTTTGGGCGCCGATTTGCCGATTTTGTAAAAAGAAATATATATATATATATATATATATATATAAGAACACATTCTTATTTTCAATGACGGCCTAGGAACGGTGGGTTAACTGCCTTGGTCAGGGGCATAACGACAGAATTTCACCTCGTCAGCTCGGGGGATCCAATCTTGCAACCGTACAGTTAACTAGTCCAACGCAATAACGACCTGCCTCTCTCTCGTTGCACTCCACAAGGAGACTGCCTGTTATGCGAATGCAGTAAGCCAAGGTAAGTTGCGAGCTAGCATTAAACGTATCTTTATAAAAAACAATCAATCATAATCACTAGTTAACTACACATGGTTGATGATATTACTAGATATTATCTAGCATGTCCTGCGTTGCATATAATCTGACTGAGCATACAAGTATCTAAGTATCTGACTGAGCGGTGGTAGGCAGAAGCAGGCGCGTAAACATTAATTCAAACAGCACTTTCGTGCGTTTTGCCAGCAGCTCTTCGTTGTGCGTCAAGCATTGTGCTGTTTATGACTTCAAGCCTATCAACTCCTGAGATGAGGCTGGTGTAACCGAAGTGAAATGGCTAGCTAGTGAGCGTGCGCTAATAGCGTTTCAAACGTCACTCGCTCTGAGCCTTCTAGTAGTTGTTCCCCTTGCTCTGCATGGGTTATGCTGCTTCGATGGTGGCTGTCGTTGTGTTGCTGGTTCGAGCCCAGGGAGGAGCGAGGAGAGGGACGGAAGCTATACTGTTACACTGGCAATACTAAAGTGCCTATAAGAACATCCAATAGTCAAAGGTTAATGAAATATAAATGGTATAGAGGGAAATAGTCCTATAATTCCTATAATAACTACAACCTAAAACTTCTTACCTGGGAATATTGAAGACTCATGTTAAAAGGAACCACCAGCTTTCATACAGTGGGGCAAAAAAGTATTTAGTCAGCCACCAACTGTGCAAGTTCTCCCACTTAAAAAGATGAGAGGCCTGTAATTTTCATCATAGGTACACTTCAACTATGACAGATAAAATGAGGGGAAAAAATCCAGAAAATCACATTGTAGGATTTTTAATGAATTTATTTGCAAATTATGGTGGAAAATAAGTATTTGGTCAATAACAAAAGTTTATCTCAATACTTTGTTATATACCCTTTGTTGGCAATGACAGAGGTCAAACGTTTTCTGTAAGTCTTCACAAGGTTTTCACACACTGTTGCTGCATTCCTCCATGCAGATCTCCTCTAGAGCAGTGATGTTTTGGGGCTGTTGCTGGGCAACACTGACTTTCTACTCCCTCCAAAAATGTTATATGGGGTTGAGATCTGGAGACTGGCTAGGCCACTCTAGGACCTTGAATTGCTTCTTACGAAGCCACTCCTTCGTTGCCCGGGCGGTGTGTTTGGGATCATTGTCATGCTGAAAGACCCAGCCACGTTTCATCTTCAATGCCCTTGCTGATGGAAGGAGGCTTTCACCCAAAATCTCACGATACATGGCCCCATTCATTCTTCCTTTACACAGATCAGTCATCCTGGTCCCTTTGCAGAAAAACAGCCCCAAAGCATGATGTTTCCACCCCCATGCTTCACAGTAGATATGGTGTTCTTTGGATGCAACTCAGCATTCTTTATCCTCCAAACACGACGAGTTGAGTTTTTAACAAAAAGTTATATTTTGGTTTTATCTGACCATATGACATTCTCCCATTCTTCTTCTGGATCATCCAAATGCTCTCTAGCAAACTTCAGACGGGCCTGGACATGTACTGGCTTAAGCAGGGGGACACGTCTGGCACTGCAGGATTTGAGTCCCTGGCGGCGTAGTGTTTTACTGATGGTAGGCTTTGTTACTTTGGTCCCAGCTCTCTGCAGGTCATTCACTTGGTCCCCCCGTGTGGTTCTGGGATTTTTGCTCACCGTTCTTGTGATCATTTTGACCCCACGGGGTGAGATCTTGCGTGGAGCCCCAGATCGAGGGAGATTATCAGTGGTCTTGTATGTCTTCCATTTCCTAATAATTGCTCCCACAGTTGATTTCTTCAAACCAAGCTGCTTACCTATTGCAGATTCAGTCTTCCCAGCCTGGTGCAGGTCTACAATTTTGTTTCTGGTGTCCTTTGACAGCTCTTTGGTCTTGGCCATAGTGGAGTTTGGAGTGTGACTGTTTGAGGTTGTGGACAGGTGTCTTTTATACTGATAACATGTTCAAACAGGTGCCATTAATCCAGGTAACGAGTGGAGGACAGAGGAGCCTCTTAAAGAAGTTGTTACAGGTCTGTGAGAGCCAGAAATCTTGCTTGTTTGTAGGTGACCAAATACTAATTTCCCACCATAATTTGCAAATAAATTCATTAAAAATTCTACAATGTGATTTTCTGGATTTTTTTTTCTCATTTAGTCTGTCGTAGTTGAAGTGTACCTATGATGAAAATTACAGGCCTCATCTTTTTAAATGGGAGAACTTGCACAATTGGTGGCTGACTAAATACTTTTTTGCCCCACTGTATGTTCTCATTTTCTGAGCAAGGAACTTAAACGTTAGCTTTCTTACATAGCACATATTGCACTTTTACTTTCTTCTCCAACACTTTGTTTTTGCATTATTTAAACCAAATTTAACATATTTCATTATTTACTTGAGGCTAAATTGTTTTTATTGATGTATTATATTAAGTAAAAATAAGTTTTCATTCAGTATAGTTGTAATTGTCATTATTACAAATAAACGTAAAAAAGTTGTCCGATTAATCGGTATCGGCTTTTTTGGTCCTCCAATAATCGGTATCGGTATCGGCGTTGGAAAATCATAATCGGTCAACCTCTAGTTATGATTCGACACACTGATTTTATGATTTTTCACATGATTTAATTTGCCTGTTTCGGAGCATTACATTGGATCAGTCAGGTGCACTGTAGGAATTGCAATCAACACCATAGGAATTACCTACACTATAGGAAATTAACTATTTAACATGTATTTCTACATTTACTGTAGACAAGCATCTCTCCATGCCTACATTCAGTGTTGGAGAAGTATAGAAGATGGAGAAGGGAGAGAGAAAGTGAGGGAGAGAAAGACTGGAAGAAAAAGAGAGAAGGGTAGGAATAGAGAGAGGAGAAAGAAAGCAAGTGAGGGAAGGAGAAGAACATGGGGGGGGGAGACGGTGAGGGATAGCGAGAGAGAGAGAGTGTTATGTGAAGCGTGGAGACTCCAGCCACGCTATCGCTGATGGTGCTCCTCAGCCAGCCTGCACCCGAATTTACTACTTCACTAGAGCATGAAAAACACAGCAAATTAAACTGTGGAGATGGATATCTTTATATTGGACTTCGGATTCTCTTCCCCAAAGTCTGCATTTGAATTTGTGTCACACCAAGCGGATGCTCAGTCAGAGAGTGTGGCTTGGGCTGCTGAAATCAACTACTGAAGATTTCCACATTTTTAAGTGTATAAGTGATTAATTTCAGTTAATTATCTGAGTGAAGTTTTCTGATTTTGCGTTGTTTACATTTTACGCTTTTGCAGTGCCTAATTTAATAGAGCTTTGTCAGCATAAATTTACTAATATAACTTAAAGGAAAAATCCCCCCAAAAGCACTCATTCCTATTATTTATCATTGTTACATAACTCTAATATGTGAGAACAGTATTTTTTTTGTTAACAAATATTTCATTTTGTCGATATAATAAGGTTGTTAGGAACGTGAACATTGTTGTGGAAATCTGTTGCAGCTCAAGTCGACTACAACATCCACAATGCAATGATCTTTCTATGGGCTGGCTAGCTAGCTAGCAAACGTAGCTACACAAAATAATACCAAAGTCAATATCAGCATGTGAAGAAGTTAGTTGGCTGTAAAATCGCCTGAACAAACTGCACTATCAATTTGGGAGTCTACAATCTCACCATGTTCATCCTGCAGATCGATGTGCCTCACAGAGTGAAGTCTGACATTCACAACGACACCATGCAATACACCCTGGACCGATGAGGCAGACAAATAGGAGAAATGTGTTCGACCCTCTTTTAAATTACACATTTCTTGAGGTAGGAATATCACAAAAATATGATCAATGACTAATTTGAGAGAAGACAACTTCCCGCGTTATGACATTGACCAGTATTGAAATCTGACCTGTATGAATCTAAAAGTCATATTCCTATTAACATCCAGTGTAGTGAGAGAGACTTTATCACAATGCTATATCATACCTGCAGAATTTCTGCCTGCTTGAACGGCAATCGCTCAGATACACATGAAATGACCCAGGGAATAGATAGAAAATCGCTCAGAGATGCACAAATATAACATAACATTCAAAATGGGTCAATCTTCTCTTTAAAGATGCATTATAAAGGTTTTGTATAATTTCAGCCAGTAGCTTTGAAAGTAGCGCTCACGAGCCAAAACGGGTCCCCGAAAATTGTGCATTGTGTACAACGTCATCAATTTTGTATTATATGTTACATCCCGCAACAACAACAAATCCTGCCATTCCAATTCTTACAATGTTACAAATTTGTACGCGTTTAAGATCCTGTTCAAACACTTTAATTGTGACCATTAGAAAGCTCGTGATTACTTCACGTGGACTACCCAGTCTCTGTTTTAGTATACTCTCAATGTGTATAATGGTCTTTGCTTTCATTGGTTAAGTAGGCACATACATCAGCAATGGGGCTATTTGAAGCATCTTTGTTTCTTTTCATGTGTATTTTCTAGATGGGTCCATGTGGTTTGTGCGCTCTATGTCCCTGGAGTAGCGTTTGGGGACATTGATAAACTACGACCAGTGACTCTCACAGAGATGAACTACTCCAAGTATGGGGCCAAGGCAAGTACAAAGGAAATATTTTCTAGAATAAAGATGATGGCGATGGAAATATTCTGTTAAACAGTGTAAATTGTATGAAACAAAATCAATCCGTATTACTTCAAACATGCTTTGTCAGAGTGGAAGACTGAGGAAGGTGTTTTAGATTTTTGGTTTCCCATTGTCTGTTGATGAATAAGTCCGGTTTATGAGGAGCAGCACATTAAGACAGTAATAAAGTGACTCGTGTGGTTGGTTACCGTCCACCACTTTACATCCAACTTTAACATAGTGATCCATCAGCGTACAGTCACTCTGACATTCATTCTAGCTGAAACCCTGTTTGAGGGTCACTAAGCCAATAGAATACACTTTTATTGAAGAGAGTGACTTTTAGAAATATGATCCAGGGCCATTTCACACTGAAAAGAAATTGCTGCTGAAAAATGTGTATTATCATAAAAATGAATAATTAAAGCATATGCAAGTTTCTCCAAGTGGTCACTTTGTCCCTTTGGCAGAACTGAGCGAAGTCAATGTTGTAGTTTCTGAACCTTTAGGTTTTCCTTTGTCCCTGACTGCAGTTTCTGAGATCTCCATTTTCTTTTGACCTTTTGTTCATAAGTGGTGTTTCTGACCTATGTTTTTGCTTTCTCTTTTGTCTAGGAGTGCAGTTTCTGCGAGGACGCCCGTTTCGCCCGGACAGGCGTGTGTATCAGCTGTGATGCTGGCATGTGCCGATCCTACTTCCATGTGACCTGTGCTCAGAGGGAGGGGCTTCTCTCAGAGGCCGCTGCGGAGGAGGTGAGAGAAGACCGGACATGAATCATGTGACCCTGTGTGTATATATATATATATATATATATATATATATATATATATATATATATACAGTACAAGTCAAAAGTTTGGACACAGCTACTCGTTCCAGGGTTTCTCTTTATTTTTACTATTTATAATAGTGAGGACATCAGAACAATGAAAAAACACATATGGAATCATGTAGTAACCAAAAAAGTGTTAAACAAATCTAAATATATATGAGATTTGAGATTCTTCAAATTAGCCACCCTTTGACAGCTTTGCACAGCTCATTCACAGTCCCTGAAATGCATTTGAACAACGTGGGGGGTGGGGTGGGGGGTTCTTAGTGCAGGATTCAGGTCACTCCCTGCGATAAGAAGACAGTAATGTATTCATTTTACAAACGACTAGTCCTTTAAAACAGTCTCTTAAACTGGCCCTGGCTCCTTCATCAACCTCCTGCTATAGGCAGAGTCTTATATTGAGAATGTAATAAAACATTGAAGGCTGTATAATTATGACACTCTAAGGATCTGGTTATAGCTGGTATTCAGGATCCGTCTGCAGTGCAGCTGATGTATGCACCTCGCGTCACTTCTTTCTGCGGCACAAAGGCGGCCGGCGTACTGATAAACCCGGCCCAGAAAGTGCCTACTCACCGCTATCCATTTAATCCATTGAGCTGTGGCAAAGGGCCCCTATCAACAGGTGAAGCCTCTGATAAAATCTGCCGAAACACCTTAAGCCTAAACGATTCTAGGGGAGCCAGGGGCTGCCTGCCTGTCTGGGGGGAAAAACGGTTGAGTTTGAGTGTTTTTTTTTTTTCTCCCTGACTGAGCAGGGGGAAAGAAAAGGTCGTAGGACCTTGTAGGTGAGCTGTATGGTTGTTGTGGATATGGAAAATAATTAAGAAGTAGAGGCTTTCATTGTTCTTCGCTCTTTTCTTACCTGGAATTTGGAAGACCATTTCTGAGAAAAATTACCATCACTAAACTCAGTTCTAGGTATAAGATGCACTCTACTTCAGCATTGAGCACAGTTCATCACTCTTGAGAGCACTAACAATGATACAATTATTCTTTTGAATTACATACAGTCCATTCGGAAAGTATTCAGACCCCTTCCCCTTTTCCACATTTTGTTATGTTACAGCCTTATTCTAAAATGGATTAAATCAAATAAATCCTCATCAATCTACACACAATACCCCATAATGACAAAGAGAAAACAGGCTTTTATAAATGTTTGCAAATGTATTAAAAATAAAAAAAAACATACCTTATTTACATAAGTATTTAGACCCTTTGCTATGAGACTCGAAAAAGAGCTCAGGTGCATCCTGTTTCCATTGATCGTCCTTGAGAGGTTTCTACAACTTGATTGGAGTCCACCTGTGGTAAATTCAATTGATTGGACATGGGAAGGGCACACACCTGTCTATGTAAGTTCCCACAGTTGACAGTGCATGTCAGAGCAAAAACCAAGCCATGAGGTCGAAGCAATTGTCCGTAGAGCTCTGAGAAAGGATTGTGTCGAGACACCGATCTGGGGAAGGGTAACATAAAATATTTGCAGCAATGAAGGTCCCCACGAATACAGTTGTCTCCATTTTTAAATGCAAGAAGGTTGTAACCACCAACCACCAGCTGGCCGCCCAGCCAAACTGAGCAATCGGGAAAGAAGGGCCTTGGTCAGGGAGGTGACTTAGAACCCAATGATCACTCGGTCAGAGTTCCAGAGTTCCTCTGTGGAGATGGGAGAACCTTCCAGAAGGACAACCATCTCTGCAGCACTCCACCAATCAGGGCTTTATGGTAGAGTGGCCAGACGGAAGCCACTCTTCACTAAAAGGCACGACAGCCCACTTGGAGTATGTCAAAAGGCACGTAAAGGACTCTCAGACCATGAGAAACAAGATTCTCTGTCTGATGAAACCAAGATTGAACTCTTTGGCCTGAATGCCAAGCGTCACATCTGGAGGAAAACTGGCACCATCCCTACAGTGAAGCATGGTGGAGGCAGCATCATGCTGTAGGGATGTTTTTCAGCGGCAGAGATCTGAAAATAGCTGTGTAGCAACGCTTCCCATCCAACCTGACAGAGCTTGATAGGATCTGCAGAGAAGAATGGGAGAAACTCCTCAAATACAAGTGTGCTAAGCTTGTAGTGTCATACCCAAGAAGACTTGCAAGATCTGAAAATAGCTGTGTAGCAACGCTTCCCATCCAACCTGACAGAGCTTGATAGGATCTGCAGAGAAGAATGGGAGAAACTCCTCAAATACAAGTGTGCTAAGCTTGTAGTGTCATACCCAAGAAGACTTGCAAGATCTGAAAATAGCTGTGTAGCAACGCTTCCCATCCAACCTGACAGAGCTTGATAGGATCTGCAGAGAAGAATGGGAGAAACTCCTCAAATACAAGTGTGCTAAGCTTGTAGTGTCATACCCAAGAAGACTTGCAAGATCTGAAAATAGCTGTGTAGCAACGCTTCCCATCCAACCTGACAGAGCTTGATAGGATCTGCAGAGAAGAATGGGAGAAACTCCTCAAATACAAGTGTGCTAAGCTTGTAGTGTCATACCCAAGAAGACTTGAGGCTGTAATCGCTGCCAAAGGTGCTTCAATAAAGTACTGAGTAAAGGGCCTGAATACTTATGTAATTGTGATATTTTCGTTTTTTTTAAAGAATTATACATTAACAAAAACATTTTTTTTACGAGGTATTATGTGTAGTTTGATGAGGGGAAAAAACGATTTAATAAATTTTAGAATAAGGCTGTAACATAACAAAATGTGGAAAAATTCAAGTGGTCCGACTGCGCTGTAAGTGACTATTTTACACAGGAAAACAGATCTCTTGACTGAAGAGTGCTGAAAGACATGCCCATACACAGTGCACAAGAAGCGATGTTCACCTGTGGTCGATCAGGTTTTGAACACGTGTGTGTGTGTGTGTGTGTGTGTCTGTTTCCCCAGGACATAGCCGATCCCTTCTTTGCGTATTGTAAGCAGCATGCGGACCGCTATGACAGGAAGTGGAAGAGGAAGAACTACCTGGCGCTCCAGTCCTACTGCAAGGCATCTCTACAGGACAAAGAGAAGCAGCTGGCCCCTGAGGCACAGGTGAGAGGTCAAGACTGGCTCAGACTCACACTGGCTTGCCCCTGTTAGGGCTGCAGAAGTTGTCTTTGAACATGAATAGAAATGCTTGTCAGTGTTTCCTTCATAGTTAATTGTTCTATATGCAAGATTCAGTCTTCGACTGATTGACTTTTTTATTTGAACAAGTGAGTTGGAAAACACAGCAGAAACAACCTAGGGAGGTTGTAAGTTGTAATGACTGGGTCCCAAATGGGATCCTATTCCCTATATAAAGCACTACTTTTGACCAGGGCCCATATATAGGATAGGGTGCCATTTGGGACACAGCCGGGCTGTCATTAGATAATGAAGTGTGTGTTTCTTTGTGTTGTGTTGAACCCCTGGCAGGCCCGTATCACCACCCGGCTGCAGCAGTACCGGGCCAGGGCAGAGCTGTCCCGTAACACTCGGCCCCAGGCCTGGGTCCCCCGGGAGAAGCTTCCACGACCCCTGACCTCCAGCGCCTCCGCCATCAGGAAACTCATGAGGAAGGCCGAGCTCATGGGCATCAGGTAGGAGTTAATGTCTGTAGGAAAAATATGGTGTTCAGGCAACCAAGAATTGAGGTGCAGCCCAAATATAGAATTCACACTTGATACTTAAAAAAAAAAAATCCAATATAAAGATTTTTTTGAACTGGATGCGTGAGAGCTGCAACTTTTTCCCCTTGTGAGGGAGGGGCTTTGAGGTCAGAAAGGTGGACCAGGAAGCAGAGGGTTGTCGGTTCAAATCTCTTTTCCTTCTTCAGCACGGACATTTTCCCTGTAGACACATCAGACATCAGCGCAAGTGTGGACGGACGCAGGAAACACAAGCAGCCTGCCCTCACTGCAGACTTCGTCAACTATTACCTGGGTGAGTAGGGAAACAAAAACCATCTGACTAATGGAAACATAGACTTAAATTACCAACATAATACACTATTCTAGTCAATGTTGTTACTAAAGACAGATTTTTCCAGAATAAAGACAGATGTGCCAGAGTTCTATAGGCTCTCAGCATGTAGCCTTGGATAAAGACCCCCAAAATGAATGATGATGCCGTTGCCAGATATGTGTTTGCTCGACCGTTTTTGTGTGTGTTGTTTGCGAGTGTGCGTAAACATGTACGTTCAAACGTGTATAACCTTGAACAACATCCCCCACCCCAGCTATCTCCCATCAGACAGCATCACCCACTCCCCAGCTATCGCCCATCAGAACAACATCCCCCAGCTATCTCCCATCAGAACATCCCCCACCCCCAGCTATCTCCCATCAGAGAGCATCCCCCACTCCCCACCTATCGCCCATCAGAACAACATCCCCCAGCTATCTCCCATCAGAACAACATCCCCCACCCCCAGCTATCGCCCATCAGAACAACATCCCCACCCCCAGCTATCGCCCATCAGAACAACATCCCCCCACCCCCAGCTATCGCCCATCAGAACAACACTCCCCAGCTATCTCCCATCAGAACATCCCCACCCCCAGCTATCTCCCATCAGAGAGTATCCCCCTCTCCCCAGCTATCGCCCATCAGAACAACATCCCCCAGCTATCGCCCATCAGAACAACATCCCCAGCTCTCGCCCATCAGAACAACATCCCCCAGCTATCTCCCATCAGAACATCCCCCACTCCCCAGCTATCTCCCATCAGAACATCCCCCACTCCCCAGCTATCTCCCATCAGACAGCATCCCCACTCCCCAGCTATTTCCCATCAGAACAACATCCCCCAGCCATTTCTCATCAGAACAACATCCCCCAGCTATCTCCCATCAGAACAACATCCCCCAGCTATCTCCCATCAGAACAACATCCCCAGCTATCTCCCATCAGAACAACATCCCCAGCTATCTCCCACCAGAACAGCATCCCCAGCTATCTCCCATCAGAACAACATCCCCCAGCTATCTCCCACCAGAACAACATCCCCCAGCTATCTCCCACCAGAACAACATCCCCAGCTATCTCCCACCAGAACAACATCCCCAGCTATCTCCCATCAGAACAACATCCCCAGCTATCTCCCATCAGAACAACATCCCCCAGCTATCTCCCATCAGAACAACATCCCCCAGCTATCTCCCATCAGAACAACATCCCCAGCTATCTCCCATCAGAACAACATCCCCAGCTATCTCCCATCAGAACAACATCCCCACCCCCAGCTATCGCCCATCAGAACAACATCCCCACCCCCAGCTATCGCCCATCAGAACAACATCCCCACCCCCAGCTATCGCCCATCAGAACAACATCCCCACCCCCAGCTATCGCCCATCAGAACAACATCCCCCAGCTATCGCCCATCAGAACAACATCCCCCAGCTATCGCCCATCAGAACAACATCCCCAGCTATCGCCCATCAGAGAGCATCCTCCACTCCCCAGCTATCGCCCATCAGAACAACATTCCCCAGCTATCTCCCATCAGAACATCCCCCACCCCAGCTATCTCCCATCAGACAGCATTCCCCAGCTATCTCCCATCAGAACATCCCCCACCCCCAGCTATCTCCCATCAGAGAGTATCCCCTCTCCCCAGCTATCGCCCATCAGAACAACATCCCCCAGCTATCGCCCATCAGAACAACATCCCCCAGCTATCGCCCATCAGAACAACATCCCCAGCTATCGCCCATCAGAACAACATCCCCCAGCTATCGCCCATCAGAACAACATCCCCCAGCTATCGCCCATCAGAACAACATCCCCCAGCTATCGCCCATCAGAACAACATCCCCAGCTATCGCCCATCAGAACAACATCCCCCAGCTATCGCCCATCAGAACAACATCCCCAGCTATCGCCCATCAGAACAACATCCCCCAGCTATCGCCCATCAGAACAACATCCCCAGCTATCGCCCATCAGAACAACATCCCCCAGCTATCGCCCATCAGAACAACATCCCCCAGCTATCGCCCATCAGAACAACATCCCCCAGCTATCGCCCATCAGAACAGCATCCCCCAGCTATCGCCCATCAGAACAACATCCCCAGCTATCGCCCATCAGAACAACATCCCCCACCCCCAGCTATCTCCCATCAAAAGAACATCCCCCACTCCCCAGCTATTTCCCATCAGAACAGAATCCCCAGCTATTTCCCATCAGAACAACATCCCCAGCTATCTCCCATCAGAACAACATCCCCAGCTATCTCCCATCAGAACAACATCCCCCAGCTATCGCCCATCAGAACAACATCCCCAGCTATCGCCCATCAGAACAACATCCCCCAGCTATCGCCCACCAGAACAACATCCCCCAGCTATCTCCCACCAGACAGCATTCCCCAGCTATCTCCCATCAGAACATCCCCCACCCCCAGCTATCTCCCATCAGAACAACATCCCCCACCCCCAGCTATCTCCCATCAGAGAGTATCCCCCAGCTATCGCCCATCAGAACAACATCCCTCACCCCCCAGCTATCGCCCATCAGAACAACATCCCCGAGCTATCGCCCATCAGAACAACATCTCCCACCCCCCAGCTATCGCCCATCAGATTGGCACACCGTGTTTCTCGTCTGCCTTTTCCCGTGTATAGATGGAGATAGATTGGGATCGGTCCTATTGATGTGTGTAGATTGTGATGGTGGTTTATTGATTGGTGTCCTTATTGCTATGCAGAGAGGAACATGAGGATGATTCAGATCCAGGACAATATCTCTGAACAGAAGAACCTGAAAGACAAGCTGGAGAGTGAGCAGGAGAAACTGCATGTCGACTACAACAAGGTTAGTAGTGGTGGAAAACAAACTGTTAGAAGAACCTGAAGAAGCTGCTTGTCGACCTCAAGGTTAGTAGTGGTGGAAAACACACTGTTAGAAGAACCAGAAGAAGCTGCTTGTCGACTACAACAAGGTTAGTAGTGGTGTTGGAGCTAGGAACACAAGCATTTCTCTACATCCCCAATAACATCTGCTAAATATGTGTATGCGACCAATAAAATTAGATTTGATTTGGTACAGGCCGTAAAGTCACCTAATAAAATGCTTGCCTGGCGTTTCTGTGGTAGTAGACACGGCTAGGGAGATAGTGGACAAAATGTTAATCAACACTGTTATCAACCAGTCACTAGGGGTTTTACCAGTGATTCTCCAGTAGTGTTGCTCTGAGTTCTCACACTAAAGCTGTGCTATGTCTTTGTACTGCATGGCCTCTAGTCTTCAGAAACGCACATAGTGTGTCATTCATAAACCGCATCGCTTTGCGCTACAACACATTAACCACTGTTTTATTATGTACCATGAAAAATACCATTTTAAGAGCCCTGTTGTTCCTCTTCCGTCTAGCTCTCTCCATCTCTCATCTCTCTCTCTGTTCATCTCTTTCTCCCTCGATCTCTCTGTGGCCCTTGTCGTTGCGCTCTCTCTCTCTATCTCCTTTCATCTATCCTTCGCCATGTGACTTGGGTGTGGCGGCGCAGGGCAGCTTCGCTCCATCAGGCCCAATGAAGAAGGGAATAAAACAGCGGCGTAAAAGTCAGAGGAGTTAATGTTGCGTTCAGTCTTTCTGCCACGTGTATTAAGCGTTATTAATGGAGTGTGTGTTGCTAATTTCACCGCTCGACGTGCTTTTACACGGAGAGAGGGAGCGAGAGAGATACATAGAAAGAGAGAGAGAGATGGGGATCGAGCGAGAAGGATCGTTAAGATTAGAAGTCTAGCTACAGATACGGCTATAAAGCCCCTGACAGGGTGAGTGCGCGGGGTGGTGGGTTCTGAGTGCGCGGGGTGGTGGGTTCTGAGTGCGCGGGGTGGTGGGTTCTGAGTGCGCGGGGTGGTGGGTTCTGAGTGCGCGGGGTGGTGGGTTCTGAGTGCGCGGGGTGGTGGGTTCTGAGTGCGCGGGGTGGGTGTGGAGAAGGAGGTAGACTAATCTCTGGGAGTTAATATGAAGTCTCTCTCTCGCTACATGACCTCTCTCTCTCCCCCCACATAACCTTTCTCTCTCTCCCCCCACATAACCTTTCTCTCTCTCTCTCTCTCTCCCCTCTCTCTCTCTCTCTCCCCCTACATAACCTTTCTCTCTCTCTCTCTCCCTCTCTCTCTCTCCCCCTACATGACCTCTCTCCTCCCCCCTACATGACCTGTCTCTCTCGCTCTCTCTCCTCCCTCTCTTTCTTTCTTTTCCTCCCCCCCTACATGACCTGTCTGTTTCTCCCTCTGTAGCTGTGTGAGTCTCTGGAGGATCTGCAGAATGTCAACGGAGTTCTGAGGAGTGAGGGCCATGCCATATGGACCATGTTGGGAGGAATCCTAGGACAGGTATGTTAATATCACACCACTTTCTTCTCCTCTCTCATCCTCCTTTCCTCCTCATCCCCATTTCTTATCTTCTTTTGCACTTTCTCATTCCTCCTCATCCACTTTCTCATTCTCTTTCCTGCTCGCTCACTTTCTCCTCCTCCTTTCCTGCTCGTCCACTTTCTCCTCCTCCTTTCCTGCTCGTCCACTTTCTCCTCCTATCTCTCTCATGTTTAGTCCAGAGTTGGCAACACTCCCACTAACCAAACTCCAGCACCTGTCCTGTAATTTTAGTTTCATCACACCTAGGCAGGGCAGAAAAGTCAGAGGATAAACCGCCAACCGGACAGGTCTCCCTGCTACATGCCCAGGACCTGGTGATGACAAAGGATTGAGAGGAATCTAGATTAGCCATAGCAACCCACAGAGTTACTATGGGGTAATTCTGCAGCCCATAATAGGCTCCTGTAAGTGATTGACCTGTCCTTTACCATAAAGGCAGACCAGACCTGGCTCT
Organism: Oncorhynchus nerka; assembly: GCF_034236695.1. Classification (NCBI taxonomy): domain Eukaryota; kingdom Metazoa; phylum Chordata; class Actinopteri; order Salmoniformes; family Salmonidae; genus Oncorhynchus; species Oncorhynchus nerka. The sequence goes on from NC_088402.1 coordinate 28,828,511, forward strand.
GCTCCACTCTAAATGAAGCTAGAAGCTGTCCGCTTGCTTTCTACCACGTTCACACTCGCCATGGCAACCAAATCGCCAAGATGCGTCGCCACGGGTGATGGGTTGTTTAATGAGTGCGAAATGCAGCTCTGCAGAAATTGCTGTGAGACCTTTTTAACTTTTTAAAAAAGTGACAGAGCCTGTTTGGAAGTGCTGACACTGACACTTATTTAAAAGCATCCCAGCTCTTGGTGTGTGTGGTGCTGTGTTGAGGTGAGAATGAGAACTGAGGACGAGAGGCCTGTAGAGCGTTGGAGCTCTGACAGGATGCTATAGCAAGACACAACACACACAGACACCCCCTGGTTACACCCAGTCTCTAAGATTAGCAGGTAGGCCTAGATAATACAACTTACAGTTGCCCGTGGCGCCTGGAACTGCATATGTCATCAGCTTTTTCAAAATGCATCTACGTAAGCGGCTAACTGAATGCATGATGCTGATTTTAAAAGTCTGTCTGGCGACGGGGGTGCGACGGGGGCTGCCTTACAGATAAATGGATGGTGTGATATAGCTAGAGGATGGGAGGAAAAAAAGGCTGGAGGGAAAGAACGACTGAACGAACCACGTCGATCTGCAACGACCTCCATAAATCACGTAATTAGAAACGTGGAAAGGTTTAAGTGGCTACATCAGTCACGTCCCCGCGTTGCTTTGTGTCATCTATCTGAGACCTTTTCATTTCCTATTTGTCATCCCTCTGCCCGTCCCGTACATTACCAGAAATTATTGATGTTACCCGACCGCAGACCCGTCCCTCATCCTGTACACTGAGTCAGTGTTGTCATTGTGGGGGACTTCTCAGGGAGAGGAAGCATTTTTCGCTGGACATTGTGAAGCTTCAAAGGACCCGGTCACAGTGTTTTTTTAGCATTTCCTGGCAGTGTTCAGTTTGGCACTGAGGTAAAGTATCTCGTTTGAAATGCTGTGCACGTCTGTGTCATACACCGAGAATCTTCCTGAAAGGCGTGCCAGTCAGGTGACCCTTCCCAGGGTGGTGTATGTGTGTGCGTGTGCGCGTGTGCCAGCCACTCGGTCCCCCACGGTCTCAGAGCCTGTCTCGCACCCAGTATGAACCAGCCAGATGGCCTGAGGTTAGGCTGGTCCTGCTTGTCTCTGATTCTTATTTTAGAATATACCTTCCCCTACCCATCTCTCTGAGGGGTTTTCTACTCACTGAGCTAATGCAGAAGGGGACTGTGGTCCACAATTAGATCACACACACCCTAGGGTCCTGTGGCCCTGGCACCCCCACAGGACTGGTCCCTGGGAGCCGTGGGCTACGGCGTAGTGAGCGTGCTCAGATTAGAGCTGCCCCAGTGAGGAGCCTGTCTGTTTAGTGGCCACCAGCTCCCCAGTCTCTCCCTAGCAGATCAGTTTTCTAATTAACCTGCGACAGACAGCAGCCACCATGTAGCCAACGAGATGCAGTGGAGAAATAAACACACATCCACCACAGACAGACAGACAGTCTGTCTACTGACCAACAACAGGCCCCCCCTCCCCACAGACACACACACACACTCTCTCTCTCTTCACCCCCCCCCCCTTCCTCTCCCCTCTTTCTCTGTCCTCTCTCTCCCTCCTCTCTGTGGACACCTTTGCCCTGTCTGTCCTTCACTGCTTCTCTCTGAGGTCTCTAGTACACCTACAGTTGTGTTATGTGTGTCTCTCTATGACAGAAACTGAACTCCCCGCCGGTCCTGAAAGCCCCTAAAGAGAGGAAGCCCAGCAAGAAGGAGGGAGGAGTTCCTGGGAAGTCCTCCAACCTACCAGCTGTCCTCTACAGGTAAACAAACAAACATTCAAGCAGGCATTACATACAAGCACAAGGCCTTATATGCTGATGTATGTATGTGTATGTATGCGTGTGTGTGTTCCTGTTTAGCTGTGGGATCTGTAAGAAGAACCAAGACCAGCATCTCCTGCTGATGTGTGACACTTGCAAGCTCTACTACCACCTGGGCTGTCTGGATCCTCCTCTGACACGCATGCCCAAGAAGACCAAGAACAGCTACTGGTGAGAGAGGCAGGGAGACAGACGCAGGCGGACAGACGCACAGACACAGGCGGACAGACGCACACGCAGGCGCACAGACGCGCACGCAGGCGGACAGACGCGCACGCAGGCGGACAGACGCGCACCGCGCACGCAGGCGGACAGACGCGCACCGCACACGCAGGCGGACAGACGCGCACCGCACACGCAGGCGGACAGACGCGCACCGCACACGCAGGCGGACAGACGCGCAACGCACACGCAGGCGGACAGACGCGCAACGCACACGCAGGCGGACAGACGCGCAACGCACACGCAGGCGGACAGACGCACGCGGACAGGCAGACGCACGCGGACAGGCAGACGCACGCGGACAGGCAGACGCACGCGGACAGGCAGACGCACGCGGACAGGCAGACGCACGCGGACAGGCGCAGACGCACGCGGACAGACGCACACGCAGGCAGACAGACGCACACGCAGGCAGACAGACAGACGGACAGAGAGGCAGACGCAGGCAGGCGCAGACAAGCGGATGGACAGACTCATGCGCAGGCGGACAGACACACAGGCGCAGACGGATAGATGTACACGCAGCCGGACAGACGCGTAGACGGACAGGCGGTCAGGCGCGCAGACGCAGGCGGACAGACGCGTAGACGGACAGGCGGTCAGGCGCGCAGACGCAGGCGGACAGACGCGTAGACGGACAGGCGGTCAGGCGCGCAGACGCAGGCGGACAGACACACAGACGGACAGACGCAGGCAGTCGCAGACAAGCGGATGGACAGACGCACGCACAGGCGGACAGATACAGACGCACATGCAGGCGGACAGACAAACGCACACGCACGCAGGCAGACAGACAGACGCAGGCAGGCGCAGACAAGCGGATGGACAGACGCAGGCAGGCGCAGACAAGCGGATGGACAGACGCAGGCAGGCGCAGACAAGCGGACGGACAGACGCAGGCAGGCGCAGACAAGCGGACGGACAGACGCGCACACGCAGGCGGACGGACAGACGCGCACACGCAGGCGGACGGACAGACGCGCACACGCAGGCGGACGGACAGACGCGCACACGCAGGCGGACGGACATGCGGATGGACAGACGCACGCGGACAAACGCAGGCGGACAGACGCACAGATGCAGGCGGACAGATGCAGGCGGACAGACGCAGGCGGACACAGACGGACGGAAAGAGGGACAGACGGACGGACGGAAAGACGAGCGGACGCGGTCGGACAGAAAGACGGGAGGAAGGACGAGCAGATGCGGAAAGAAGGGCGGAAGGACAAACACGGACGGACAGAGCGGACGGACGGATGGACAGACTGAAAGACGGGCGCACGCGGAAAGAGGCAGACGCGGATGGATGTGCAGGCAGACAGACGGACGAAAAGACGGACAGACGGACGGACGGAAAGACGAGCGGACGCGGTCGGACAGAAAGACGGGAGGAAGGACGAGCAGATGCGGAAAGAAGGGCGGAAGGACAAACACGGACGGACAGAGCGGACGGACGGATGGACAGACTGAAAGACGGGCGCACGCGGAAAGAGGCAGACGCGGATGGATGTGCAGGCAGACAGACGGACGAAAAGACGGACAGACTGAAGCGGGCGGACGGACGGAAAGACGAGCAGACGCGGGCGGACGGAAAGACTGGCGATTCAGACGGAAAGACGGGCGGATGTGGAAAGACGGGCGGACGCGGACGGACGGGCAGACGTGGGCGGACTGAAAGACGGGCGGACAGAAAGACGGGGACGGAAAGACGCACGCAGACAGACAGACGCAGGCGCACAGACAGGCAGACGTAGACACGCAGGCAGGCAGACAGATGCAGACAGACAGACATAGATAGACAGCAGGCGCAGAGAGACACACACAGATAGACAGACAGACAGACAGACAGACGGATGCAGATAGACAGACAGGCGCAGACAGACACACACAGATAGACAGACAGATGCAGATAGACAGACAGACAGATGCAGATAGACAGACAGACGCAGACAGACAGAGAGGCAGATGGGAAAGAGAGACAGATGGGAAAGAGAGAGAGACAGATGGGAAAGAGGGAGAGACAGATGGGAAAGAGGGAGATGAAAGAGATGAGAGTGATAAGAGAGAGATGATGAGGGGGAGATGGGAAAGGAAGAGAGAGATTAGAAAGAGAGAGATTAGAAAGAGAGATTAGAAAGAGAGAGATTAGAAAGAGAGAGATTAGAAAGAGAGAGATTAGAAAGAGAGAGATTAGAAAGAGAGAGATTAGAAAGAGAGAGATTAGAAAGAGAGAGATTAGAAAGAGAGAGATCAGAAAGAGAGAGCTAAGAAAGAAAGAGCGAGGGACTGAGAGTGTGGTAGATGAGGAAGAAAGAGAGGGACTGGGGAGGTAGATGGGGAGTGAATGGTGAATGGGTGCCAGAGCACTCGATGGTACAAGAGTTTACAAAACCAAAAATTTGACCAAGTGCTGTCCATAGTACACACAAATCTGTTATGACATTGTTATAACATTGTATAAAAACATGTTATTTAAGCAATAAGACATCAAACCCGGGGATTATCGTGTGATAACTCATGACTAAGATAACTCATGTTCTTAGACCCGAGACGAAGCCAATGGCCGGGAACAGACCTTAGTCAGGAGTTATCATACGATATTCTCCGGGTTTGAGGGCCTTATTGCGTTTATAAAACAGTTGCCAACATATTTATACAAATATTAATAGAATATTTTAATTAAAAACATTATTTTAACAGTGGGCTGGTCGTTAGTTATTTTCTTATGTTTTGACGCAGTTGTTAATTCTAATCATTCTATTCTTTGGACATTGCTATGCTAACCAAATCATTGGCATGTAGCTAGCTAGCAGAGATTCAATGATGATGAGAACCTCAATAAATAATGATTTAATGGATATCCAATAGGCTGCACTGCGCTGGTTAATAAATGAATGGAATTCTTGAGTGTTCAGTTTCCATGGTGAATTAGTTGGCTTCATTCTTGGGCTACCTAGCCTACTGGCATGGGAGAGATAGCATTTGTAAAATGATACATTGTTGCACAGGTTGTAAAGGCAGACAGGTAGGGATATTTTGACTCAATTTCCTGCCTGGACTGCGGGACAGTTGAATTATGAGATTAACACGTCATGGTATTTTGCGTGAGTAAATGTCCCGCATATCATCCAATCAGCATCGAGGATCCAAACAAACCGTTTTATAATGACTTGGAGTAGAAGATACATTCGTGTCCACAATTGATTTATTTGTATTAAGTGTGACATTTCAGAATACTCAATGGCAGTAGATTTATCAGATGGAGAATGCAGAGATGGTGGAAATGTCCCACTTCACACAGAAGAGGTAGATGTCCTTATCTGGATAGATAAATAGATGAGCTCAATAGTTTCAGTAGTATTCCGTCTCTGTCACTTAGTGAGTTACTTCCACAGTTAGTCATCTCCCTTTTTACTTCCTATTCTAAGTTAAGGAGGATGGGGGATTTGTGCGTGTACGATTACGTGGGTGTGTACGTGGGTGTGCGTATGTACGTGGGTGTGCGCACATTTAAGATATGTGTGTTGTTTGTTTTTGTGGCACCTCAACCTGCACGTTGTCCATGCCTGTGACTGGGAGTAAATCATTTAAACCATGAATTAGAGAGCACGGCTGCGTTCTGCTCCGGAGGGCAGAAAATACAAAGTGTTTGGATGGATATAATTTTGTGGAGCCGAGGCCAAGTCATACTTAATTACCACGATCTACACCCCACGAAAGAGGCAGAAAGAAAGGTGCAGACAGGGCTTCTCAGTAGGAACTAAAAACACACAGAGGATCCGATCCACAAGTTCGCTTTTCCTTAACCTATAATACTGATGTGATCTAATTTGTAAGACTGGCAGAAACATATGTCACAGTCGTATGCTTTGCCTGGGTCAGCATAAATCCCTGTCCTCAAATCCAGGGGCAGACCTCCAGGCTCAGATTTCAATACTTTGAGAAAACAACATATATTTTTTCGAACAAAGCAAATATTATTTTCATAGATTTCAACAAAGACAGACATTACAGACCAAAGCCTTAGTGTTTTGTTTGTTTTCTCCAACATAATCAGCAACATCTAGATCCTGTTTGTCCGACATTGATAGTAAGAGAGAAAGGTATCTGAAACCGGTTTTCCACGCTTAAGATGTTCACAGATTAGTCAAATCAATACCCCTGCATAGAGGAGAGGACACTGTCTGGACTGTGAAAGATCATCCCTCTCTCTACCTCTGCCACTCTACTTCTACCTCCCTCTTCTCAGGCAATGTTCAGAGTGTGACCAGGCCAGTAGCGATGATGCTGACATCGCCATGGAGACGCTGCCCGACGGTACCAAGAGGTCTCGGAGACAGATTAAAGGACCAATCAAATTCATCCCTCAGGAGATGTCCCCGGAGCCCAAGAAACGAGATGTGAGGGGCACGGTGTGTATTAACACACTTTTTATTTATTATGTACAGTGCCTTCAGAAACTTGACTTTTTCCACGTGTTGCGTTACAAAGTGGGATTAAAATGGATTTAATTGTAATTTTCTGTCAGCATTATACACAAAAAACTGTCAGTGAAAGAAAAATTCAACATTTTAAATGTATTATTGGAATATAAAACACTGATATATTTGGATTGGATATGTATTCAACCCACTGAGTCGATACATGTTAGAATGACATTTGGCAGCGATTGCAGTTGTGAGTCTTATAGAGCTTTGCAAACCTGGTCTGTACGACATTTGCCCATCATTCTTTTTCAAATTCTTCAAGCTCTGTCAAGTTGGTTGTTGATCATTGCTAAACATCCATTTTCAAGTATTGCCATAGATTTTCAAGCTGATATAAGTCAAAACTGTAACTAGGCCACTCAGGAACATTCAATGTCTTCTTGGTAAGTAACTTTAGTGTATATTTTGGGCTTGCATTTTAGGTTATTGTCCTGCTGTGGATTTGTCTCCCAGTGTCTGTTGGAAAGCAGACTGAACCAGGTTTTCCTCTAGGACTTTGCCTGGGCTTAGCTAGATTCTTTTTATCCTAAAAAACTCCCTATTCCTTGCCGATGACAAGCACACCCAAAACATGGTACTTGGTGATTTGCTGTGTTGGATTTGCCTCAAACATAATGCTTTTTCAGGACAAAAAGTCAATTTATTTGCCACATTTCTTGCAGTATAACTTTATTAACTTGTTGCAAACAGGATATATGTTTTGGAATATTTTTATTCTGTACAGGCTTCCTTTTCAGTCTGTCATTTAGGTTAGTATTGTGGAGTAACTACAATATTGTTGAGCCATCCTCAGTTTTCCCCTATCACAGCCATTTAAATCTGTAACTGGTTTAAAATCATCATTGGCCTCATGGTGAAATCCCTGAGCGGATTCCTTCCTCTCCGTCAACTGAGTTAGAAAGGACGCCTGTATCTTTGTAGTGATTGGATGTATTGATACACCATCCAAAGTGTCATTAATAACTTCACCATGTTCAAAGGGATATTCAAACATTTTTTACCCATCTACCAATAGGTGCCATTCTTTGCGATGCATTGAATCTGTGTTTGAAATTCACTGCTCGATTTATGTATGTGTGAGGTACAGAGATGTTAAACACCACTATTCCACACACAGTTAGTCCATGCAAATGATCTGACTTGTTAAGCACATTTTTACTCCTGAAGGTAATTAGGCTTGCCATAACAAAAGGCTTGAATACTTATTGACTCTAGACATTTCAGCTTTTAATTTTTATTCATTTAGAAAAATCAACATTAGCATTGGCTCGTGAAACTACCTCTAACTTCCTTCATACTGCAAAATGGGTTTTGCAGGCCTCCATTTAGCTAGTTTTGGGGTCAATTGTGTTGATATTTCTGGGGTAGCTTTTTGAATTGTCCTGCCATCTACTGTATAATCCAGAATGTATCTCCCAGGTTTGGAGAAACAGACAGTAATCCGTCAACCTATACCGGGGGTTAAAGTACTCCATCATAGGTATGAGTCCAGCCTCAATGACGTTTGTAGTCTAGCCTTTCTTTGTCCCGTCTGACCCGTCACCAGATATACCAGGCCAGACTAACAGAGCCCGACAGATATACCAGGCCAGACTAACAGAGCCCGACAGATATACCAGGCCAGACTAACAGAGCCCGACAGATATACCAGGCCAGACTAACAGAGCCCGACAGATATACCAGGCCAGACTAACAGAGCCCGACAGATATACCAGGCCAGACTAACAGAGCCCGACAGATATACCAGGCCAGACTAACAGAGCCCGACAGATATACCAGGCCTGACTAACAGAGCCCGACAGATATACCAGGCCAGACTAACAGAGCCCGACAGATATACCAGGCCAGACTAACAGAGCCCGACAGATATACCAGGCCAGACTAACAGAGCCCGACAGATATACCAGGCCAGACTAACAGAGCCCGACAGATATACCAGGCCAGACTAACAGAGCCCGACAGATATACCAGGCCAGACTAACAGAGCCCGACAGATATACCAGGCCAGACTAACAGAGCCCGACAGATATACCAGGCCAGACTAACAGAGCCCGACAGATATACCAGGCCAGACTAACAGAGCCCGACAGATATACCAGGCCAGACTAACAGAGCCCGACAGATAATACCAGGCCAGACTAACAGAGCCCGACAGATAATACCAGGCCAGACTAACAGAGCCCGACAGATAATACCAGGCCAGACTAACAGAGCCCGACAGATATACCAGGCCAGACTAACAGAGCCCGACAGATATACCAGGCCAGACTAACAGAGCCCGACAGATATACCAGGCCAGACTAACAGAGCCCGACAGATATACCAGGCCAGACTAACAGAGCCCGACAGATAATACCAGGCCAGACTAACAGAGCCTGACAGATATACCAGGCCAGACTAACAGGACTAATGGCGGATCCAACCAGAGCAGTATAAAGAGTGTATATGTGAATAATTTGGCTCGACCCCGGGTCGTCAGTGTTCTACAAGACTGTGATTGCCCTCGAAACTAAAGCCTAATGCTAAAACTGAGCTACATATTCTGTACGTCCGACCCCAGTAACGTCTGTAATCCAGCCCCTCTCTGTGTGTCCCGTAACCAGGAGCTGAGCTCTCTTCTCTTTTTTCCCAGCCCAACAGATATGCCAGGCCAGAATAACAGAGCCCAACAGATATACCAGGCAGATTAACAGAGCCCAACAGATATACCAGGCCAGAATAACAGATCCCAACAGATATACCAGGCCAGATTAACAGAGCCCAACAGATATACCAGGCCAGATTAACAGAATAACAGATCCCAACAGATATACCAGGCCAAATTAACAGAGCCCAACATATATACCAGGCCAGATTAACAGAGCCCAACAGATATACCAGGCCAGAATAACAGAGCCCAACAGATATACCAGGTCAGATTAACAGAGCCCAACAGATATACCAGGCCAGATTAACAGAATAACAGAGCCCAACAGATATACCAGGCCAGATTAACAGAGCCCAACAGATATACCAGGCCAGATTAACAGAGCCCAACAGATATACCAGGCCAGATTAACAGAATAACAGAGCCCAACAGATATACCAGGTCGGACTCACAGGACTAGGTCACGCTGCTGTACTAAACAGGATTGCTAGTAGACATGCCAGGAAACTAGAAGGGGTGGATCCAAACACATACTTCCTCTGGTGTTCAGTCCCAAACACCGGCTCGTTGGTTCAGGTCCGCCTGAACTTCTTCCAATCTACAGAGGATTGGGATGAGTGATTCATGTGAAAGGAAGTTTGAATATTAACAAAGGGGGAAATCTAACATCTCCTTGTTGTTCTTGACGCAAGCAAGCAAGTGACAGAGCCGGGTTGTGTGTTTCTTAAAAAGGAAGACTACATATTTAAACAGATTGTGAAAACAATTCCATCTGTCGCCTTTGGCTCCTCCTCCACCACTCAGCAGATGGAACACTTATCATTATAAATGCTAACTGCTAGATGGTAGAACCACTGCCAGTTGGCTCCTTCACTTCAGCCCTCCCTACCTCCCTCCATCTCGCCCTTCCTCGCTCCCTTCGAAGCCACTTCTCCTGCCTGCGGCGTTCGTGTGGGTGGGGCCCAGAGTATGAGTTTCTTTAACTATTTGCTCTCTATACTGGTTGACTCCATTAAGGTAATCTATGAAAGGCTAGGGAAAGATCAACACAAATCCAATGCAGAATTCAGTACAATGCAGACTAACATAAAACTTTATTAAAATAAGATATAAGGTAAAATGTGCACACACACACACACACACACACGTACACACACAGCGTACCTACTCAGCATACCTAATCAGGGTCTCTGCTCAGGTGAGGAAATATTAACTGGGGGCAGTTTGTACGACTCTGAGCTAAATCAATCTTTTAATTAAGTACATCATTGCATCTTTAACAGCCATGAATCATTTCACAGCACCATGCAGGATTAGAGAAGTAACGGAGCGGAGGACCCAGTGGTAACTAGATGTAGTAACTTCATTCTCATCATCATTCTCACTAGACTAATGGCATATGTTCATACAGGATGTTCCTGTGTAATCATGAAGGGGTGTTAGAGCAGGGCCATGCTTCATCACCACCCCATTACACACACTGTCACACAGAAGATTCTAGAAGAAGAAGCAATGATTACCAAACCTTTGAAAATGCAGGATGGTTTTGGTCTGGAATGATTCGTTTTGGAGATATAGGCCTGAAAATGTGAGATATTGTCAGTAGATTATATTACAAGAAGCAAAGACCAAGCTTCCTTAAAAATGCAGTATAGTGTGGGCCGGAACTGATGGCTCTGAGATGTAATGATTCAATGAATGTTGAAAAGACAGAGTATATGGCGAAAAACAAATGGAAAATAAAAGTGTCCATAAAATGTATATAGGTTCAGAACTTTTGTGAAACAGCACAGTTAAAAATATATGACAAAATAGAAATGGTCTTCAGAGATGGAGGGGTTGATGGTAGATGAAAGATGGGATAAAAAAATAAATTAAAAAATAACTTTGTAAAATACATTGTGTCCGTCAAATGTATATATTATGTATCAGCTGGAAGTAGAAGCCTAACTGGTGTTGTCCATTAGTTTACTCCAATTAGGGAAGGGGTGGTAGGGTTAGGGGGTAATAGTAAAGGAAAATATATTTAAAGATTTGTGTGTGTAATATATATATATATATATATACACTGTTCAAAAAAATAAAGGGAACACTTAAACAACACAATGTAACTCCAAGTCAATCACACTTCTGCGAAATCAAACTGTCCACTTAGGAAGCAACACTGATTGACAATACATTTCACATGCTGTTGTGCAAATGGAATAGACAACAGGTGGAAATTCTAGGCAATTAGCAAGACACCCCCAATAAAGGAGTGGTTCTGCAGGTGATAACCACAGACCGCTTCTCAGTTCCTATGCTTCCTGGCTGATGTTTTGGTCACTTTTGAATGCTGGCGGTGGTTTCACTCTAGTGGTAGCATGAGACGGAGTCTACAACCCACACAAGTGGCTCAGGTAGTGCAGCTCATCCAGGATGCCACATCAATGCGAGCTGTGGCAAGAAGGTTTGCTGTGTCTATCAGCGTAGTGTCCAGAGCATGGCGGCGCTACCAGGAGACAGGCCAGTACATCAGGAGACGTGGAGGAGGCCGTAGGAGGGCAACAACCCAACAGCAGGACCGCTACCTCCATTTTGTACAAGGAGGAGCAGGAGGAGCACTGCCAAAGCCCTGCAAAATGACCTGCAGCAGGCCACAAATGTGCATGTGTTTGCTCTAACGGTCAGAAACAGACTCCATGAGGGTGGTATGAGGGCCCAACGTCCACAGGTGGGGGTTGTGCTTACAGCCCAACACCGTGCAGGACGTTTGGCATTTGCCAGAGAACACCAAGATTGGCAAATTCGCCACTGGCGCCCTGTGCTCTTCACAGATGAAAGCAGGTTCACACTGAGCACATGTGACAGTCTGGAGACGCCGTGGAGAACGTTCTGCTGCCTGCAACATCCTCCAGCATGACCGGTTTGGCGGAGTGTCAGTCATGGTGTGGGGTGGCATTTCTTTGGGGGGCCGCACCTCCATGTGCTCGCCAGAGGTAGCCTGACTGCCATTAGGTACCGAGATGAGATCCTCAGAACCCTTGTGAGACCATATGCTGGTGCGGTTGGCCCTGGGTTCCTCCTAATGCAAGACAATGCTAGACCTTGTGTGGCTGGAGTGTGTCAGCAGTTCCTGCAAGAGGAAGGCATTGATGCTATGGACAGGCCCGCCCGTTCCCCAGACCTGAATCCAATTGAGCACATCTGGGACATCATGTCACCTCATCAGGAGCATGCCCAGGCGTTGTAGGGAGGTCATACAGGCACGTGGAGGCCACACACACTACTGAGCCTCATTTTGACTTGTTTTAAGGACATTACATCAAAGTTGTTTTCCACTTTAATTTGGTTTTCCACTTTAATTTTGAGTGTGACTCCAAATCCAGACCTCCATGGGTTGATACATTTGATTTCCATTGATAATTTCTGTATGATTTTGTTGTCAGCACATTCAACTATGTAAAGAAAAAAGTATTTAATAAGAATATTTCATTCATTCAGATCTAGGATGTGTTATTTTAGTGTTCCCTTTATTTTTTGAGCACAGATGAAATATAAATATATATACACACACACACACACACACACCAGTCAAACGTTCTGGTGGACACACCTACTCATTCAAGGGTTTTTCTTTATTTTTACTATTTTCTACATTGTCGAATAATAGTAAAGACATCACAACTATGAAATAACACATATTGAATCATGTAGTAACCAAAAAAGTGTTAAACAAATCTAAATATATTTTATATTTGACATTCTTCAAAGTAGCCACCCTTTGCATTGATGATCGCTTTGCACACTCTTGGCGTTCTCTCAACCAGATTCATGAGGTAGTCACCTGGAATGCATTTCAATTATCAGGTGTGCCTTGTTAAAAGCTAATTTGTGGAATTTCTTTGCTCCTTAATGCGTTTGAGCCAATTAGTTGTGTTGTGACAAATTAGAGGTGGTATACAGAAGATATCCCTATTTGGTAAAATACCAAGTCTATATTATGGCAAGAACAGCTCAAATAAGACTTAAAGGTCAGTCAATCCGGAAAATTTGAAGAACTTTGAATGTTTCTTCATGTGCAGTTGCAATGACCATCGAGCACTATGATGAAACTGGCTCTTGTGAGGACCGCCACAGGAAAGGGAGACCCAGAGTTACCTCTGCTGCAGAAGATAAGTTCAATAGAGTTAACTGCACCTCAGATTGCAGCCCAAATAAATGTTTCACAGAGTTCAAGTAACAGACACATCTCAACATCAACTGATCAGAGGAGACTGTGTGAATCAGGCCATCATTGTCGAATTGCTGCAAAGAAACCACTACTAAAGGACGAAGAGACTTGCTTTTTTATTTATTTTTTACTTAAATAAAAAGTTAACTAGGAAAGTCAAGTTCTTGGGCCAAGAAACACGAGTAATGGACATTAGACTGGTGGAAATCTGTCCTTTGGTCTGATGAGTCCAAATTTGAGATTTTTGGTTCCAACCGCTGTGTCTTTGTGAGACGTAGAATAGGTGAAGAGATGATCTCCCCATGTGTGGTTCCCACCGTGAAGCGTGGAGGAGGAGGTGTGATGATGTGGGGGTGCTTTGCTGGTGACACTATGTGATTTATTTAGAATTGAAGGCACACTTAACCAGCATGGCTACCACAGCATTCTGCAGCGATGCGCCATCCCATCTGGTTTGCAGATGGGACTATAACATTTTTTTATAGTCTTAGTGGGACTATAATTTGTTTTTCAACAGGACAATGAACCTACACACCTCTAGGCTGTGTAAGGGCTATTTGACCAAGAAGGAGAGTGATGGAGTGCTGCATCAGATGACCTGGACTCCACAATCACCCGACCTCAGCCCAACTAAGATGGTTTGGGATGAGTTAGGCCGCAGATTGAAAGAAAAGCAGCCAGCAAGTGCTCAGCATATGTGGGAACTCCTTCAAGAATTTTGGAAAAGCATTCCAGGTGAAGCTGGTTGAAAGAATGCCAAGAGTGTGCAAAGCTGTCGTCAAGGCAAAGGGGGGTTACCTTGAAGAATCTAAATACTTTTTTGGTTACTACATGATTATATATGTGTTATTTCATAGTTTTGAAGTATTCACTATTATTATGAAAGAGTTCAATTAAAGAAAAACCCTTAAATGATTTGGTGTGTCCAAACTTTTGACTGGTAGTGTGTGTGTGTGTGTGTGTGTGTGTGTGTGTGTGTGTGTACAGTCGTGGCCAAAGGTTTTGAGAATGACACAAATATTAATTTTCTCAAAGTCTGTTGCCTCAGTTTGTATGATGGCAATTTGCATGTACTCCAGAATGTTATAAAGAGTGATCAGATGAATTCCAATTAATGGCAAAGTCCCTCTTTGCCATGTAATGAAATGAATCCCCCAAAAACATTTCCACTGCATTTCAGCCCTGCCACAAAAGGACCAGCTGACATCATGTCAGTGATTCTCTCGTTAACACAGGTGTGAGTGTTGATGAGGCTGGAGATCACTCTGTCATGCTGATTGAGTTCAAATAACAGACTGGAAGCTTCAAAAGGAGGGTGGTGCTTGGAATCATTGTTCTTCCTCTGTCAAACATGGTTACCTGCAAGGAAACACATGCCGTCATCATTGCTTTGCACAAAAAGGACTTCACAGGCAAGGATATTGTTGCCAGTAAGATTGCACCTAAATCAACCATTTCTCGGATCATCAAGAACTTCAAGGAGAGTGGTTCAGTTGTTGTGAAGGAGGCTTCAGGGCGCCCAAGGAAGTCCAGCAAGCCCCAGGACCGTCTCCTAAAGTTGATTCAGCTGTGGGATTGGGGCACCACCAGTACAGAGCTGCACGCACAGTGAGGCGAAGACTTTTGGAGGGTGGCCTGGTGTCAAAAAGGGCAGCAAAGAAGCCACTTCTCCAGGAAAAACATCAGGTACATACTGATATTCTGCAAAAGGTACAGTGATTGGACTGCTGAGGACTGGGGTAAAGTAATTTTCTCTGATGAATCCCCTTTCCGATTGTTTGGGGCATCTGGAAAAAAGCTTGTCCGGAGAAGACAAGGTGAGTGCTACCATCAGTCCTGTGTCATGCCAACAGTAAAGCATCCTGAGACCATTCATGTGTGGGGTTGCTTCTCAGCCAAGGGAGTGGGCTCACTCACAATTTTGCCTAAGAACACAGCCATGAATAAAGAATGGTACCAACACATCCTCCGAGAGTAACTTCTCCCAAACATCCAGGAACAGTTTGGTGAAGAACAATGCCTTTTCCAGCATGATGGAGCACCTTGCCATAAGGCAAAAGTGATAACTAAGTGGCTCAGGGAACAAAACATCAATATTTTGTGTCCATGGCCAGGAAACTCCCCAGACCTTAATCCCATTGAGAACTTGTGGTCAATCCTCAAAACCCACAAATTCTGACAAACTCCAAGCATTGATTATGCAAGAATGGGCTGCCGTCAGTCAGGATGTGGCCCAGAAGTTAATTGACAGCATGCCAGGGAGGATTACAGAGGTCTTGAAAAAGAAGGGCCAACACCTCAAATATTGACTCTTTGCATCAACTTCATGTAATTGTCAATAAAAGCCTTTGACACTTATGAAATGCTTGTAATTATACTTCAATATTCCATAGTAACATCTGACAAAAATATCTAAAGACACTGAAGCAGCAAACTTTGTGGGAATTAATATTTGTGTCATTCTGAAAACTTTGCCACGTATGTGTGTGTATTCCCCCAAATAATACATATATGGGGGATTGGAAATTACATAGACAGATAGATTGTAGCTTCCATCAATGCATCTGTAGTATTAAAGCTGACCTCCCTCCCATGGGTATATAAGTGGAATATAACTGTCAGGCTCTGTGTAGGATGTCCTTCACATCTCCTCCATACTCTGACATTGAGGGCACATGTTGAGTTAGAAGGGCACTACCCTCCAGTAGGCAGTGTACTCAGTCAGCAGGCCCTGAACATGGGCCAGAGGAGGCTGAGCTGCACCACAGAGTGGCGATGGGCCATCTTACCTCTGTGGCCCTACACACACACACACTCATCCTAATGCAGGGGCCAGCGGGAGGTCGATTAGCCAGCCCTGATTAATTGAAACAGGGCTTTAACGCTGTGCCAGCACCGGGGTGCCCTGGTAAAAGCATAGAAAATGCAAAGCAGGTCCCTTTCAGCGGCTGCCATCGCACGCCTTGCGTTTGAAGATGAATGCAGAATTGAAGCTCCTCGACTGGAGCGGACGCGGCGAGAGGAAATCGGAAAAGGCCAGCTTAATCCCAGAGTACTTCCAGCAGCAGGGTCCTCAGCCAAGCCTTCTTCTGGGCACGCCGCTTTATGCGAGCTAACAGAAAAACACATTAACCCAGACCCCCTCAACACAGCACAGCCGTCGATACTGCTGCTGCTTCACTCTACACCACCTTCGCCCCTCTTCCCTCCCCCTTTCTCTCCCTTCCCTCAATCTCTCTGACATAACAGATACACGTCCAGAAGGAGAAGACATTTATGGTTGTTTTTTTCTGTTCATTTTTGTCTATTTGAAAAGGAAGAACAGATTGTTTTTGTGTTGTCTGAGAGGGAGACAGACAGACAGACACTAGGGTGTTCTCTGACTCTTGCTAGGCAGCCTTGCAATGAGTGGCCACAGTGGAGTGTTCCTCAGGCTCTCTCCTTCCAGGTGTGGAGGGGGTTGGTTATTGACAGTCTAAAAACAAAAGACTGGGGAAAATATAAAATGGAAGAGGACTGGAGAGTGTTTTTCTCCCCTCCTCTCTGATGACTATCTGTTATGTTCCTTCAGGGAGCTGAGACTGGGAGGGAGGATGGGGAGGAGGGAGGGAGGGGAGGCAGGGCTGGGGCAGTATATCGGAAGAGGATCAGGGTATGGTGGCTGTAGATAAGTGGGATCCATGAAGAGGTGGAGGGAGGGAGCAGCCATATCCCGACAGCTTTCTCTCGCACTCTCTCTCTCTGCCTCTCCCTTTCCCGCTCCCTTCTCTCTCTATCCTGCCCCTTTCTCTCTCACTCTCTCTCTCTCTCTGCCTCTCCCTTTCCCGCTCCCTTCTCTCTCTATCCTGCCCCTTTCTCTCTCACTCTCTCTCTCTCTGCCTCTCCCTTTCCCGCTCCCTTCTCTCTCTATCCTGCCCCTTTCTCTCTCTCTCTCTCTCTCTCTCTCTCTGCCTCTCCCTTTCCCGCTCCCTTCTCTCTCTATCCTGCCCCTTTCTCTCACTCTCTCTCTCTCTCTGCCTCTCCCTTTCCCGCTCCCTTCTCTCTCTATCCTGCCCCTTTCTCTCTCTCTCTCTCTCTCTCTCTCTCTCTGCCTCTCCCTTTCCCGCTCCCTTCTCTCTCTATCCTGCCCCTTTCTCTCTCTCTCTCTCTCTCTCTCTCTCTCTGCCTCTCCCTTTCCCACTCCCTTCTCTCTCTATCCTGCCCCTTTCTCTCTCTCTCTCTCTCTCTCTGCCTCTCCCTTTCCCGCTCCCTTCTCTCTCTATCCTGCCCCTTTCTCTCTCTCTCTCTCTCTCTCTCTCTCTCTCTCTGCCTCTCCCTTTCCCGCTCCCTTCTCTCTCTATCCTGCCCCTTTCTCTCTCTCTCTCTCTCTCTCTCTGCCTCTCCCTTTCCCGCTCCCTTCTCTCTCTATCCTGCCCCTTTCTCTCTCTCTCACTCTCTCTCTCTCTGCCTCTCCCTTTCCCGCTCCCTTCTCTCTCTATCCTGCCCCTTTCTCTCTCTCTCTCTCTCTCTCTCTGCCTCTCCCTTTCCCGCTCCCTTCTCTCTCTATCCTGCCCCTTTCTCTCTCTCTCTCTCTCTCTCTCTCTGCCTCTCCCTTTCCCGCTCCCTTCTCTCTCTATCCTGCCCCTTTCTCTCTCTCTCTCTGCCTCTCCCTTTCCCGCTCCCTTCTCTCTCTATCCTGCCCCTTTCTCTCTCTCTCTCTCTCTCTGCCTCTCCCTTTCCCGCTCCCTTCTCTCTCTATCCTGCCCCTCACTCTCTCGCTCTCTCTCTCTCTCGTGCAACTGACAGGCAGTGTTACTCTAGCTATGAATAGGACCTAGTCCACAGGCAGCACTGTGTGGCTCTTGTCTTGTATGGCCAGAGGTAAAACAGAACACCAGCCTCATGGCATTAGAGGATTAAATACAGAACAAACAAACAAAAAATGTCTTTGGAAAACAATTGATGCTTTCTGTGGTATTGTTGCAAAATGCACAGAGCACAGTGGATTTTCTTTTTTTGACAAACAGCTGAGGGAGCAGACGACGTCATAAACAAACTTCCACTGGATCTTTTGGATAACAAGCAAGCAATAAATAAAGTTAGATTTGTCTGATCCTGCCAATACTTTGTGGAGCATATATCTAATTAAGTCAAATTATTATTTTGACAGATTCTCAGACAAAATACCAATAACTAATGATTTGCCTGATAACTCAACAACTCAAAGTGGAGAAACATTGACATTTTCCACAAGTGACCATGCTGCGACCTTGTGCCCTTGCATGGCTAGCTGATAATCTGTCAAGGCTCATGAGACTGACCAGAGCTGGGGTCAATTATCTCTCATCAACTCACATAGATCAATCAATTAGCAAATAAATGACCACACAATTCTAGCTTAGTTAAGACGGACTGCAATGAAACACATTATGTATTCCACAGAGAACCAGAGGGCAGAAGAGGAAGAGGGTGTCCATCTGTGAAGAAGAGCAGTTTGAAGTGCAGGTATGTCACTGTTCTACCTTGTTACTAAACATTCCTCCATCTCCTAACCTCCCTGACACACTCACAACTAGTACATACACACCCCATGTGTTACATACAGTACTACTCTATTCACCTGGATTTTTCTCTTTCTTAACACCTCTTCTACACCATTAACACACACACATACACACACACAGCATTGTCGGCTCTAATCAGCCTGTGTGTTTCCATAGGAACCTGCTCTACGTGAACGGCGTCAGCGTCAGTCTGTAATGCAGAAGAAGACCCCTAAAGCCGACGACACCAGGACTGACTGTACCTCCTGCAAAGGACCCGGGGACAACGAGAACCTTGTCAGGTGGGTCACAGTGTGTGTGAAGGGAGGGGAGGGGATGTGTGTGGAGGTGAGGAGAGAGGGCGGAAGGAGGTCTGTGTGCATGCGTGTATTTAAGTGTGTGTGTGTGTGAACACCTGTGTGTGTGTGTGTGTGAGGAGCTGTATCCTCCTGAAGATTAAAGTTCAGTCTTCATTAGGCCTTGGCTGCCTTGCGCAGGCTGAGCGAGGGGGGGCTGGTGAGCAGGGCTGAGGCCAGCAGCTCTATAGAACACCTCTTTGGAGCTGCCAACTGCATTTACACACATCATCAAGATGTAATGAACAGCCTGATCTGCCCTTGTCTCCCATCAGAGGTTCAACTGTCTCACGCTGCTTAAACAGGGCCGGAACTTCACTACATCCCTCAATAGTGTGTGAATTAAAGCAGTCAGCATTAACACACTGTAGATTGACTGATTTATCAGAGTGTATTTATTTCTGAGGGTATAGATCACTGTAGTTGCTTTCCATATGACCTACAAAATGTGACTGTCATCAGCTGAGTTTGCAACAGATTTTCATGCGAATATTCTAAAATGTGCATTTTCCCACCAGAGATGTTTCCATCAGACTGTTGGTGGATAAAAGGCTGTGTGTGATGACGTAGTGCACATAAAATAGCTTTTACCGTTAAATTCCCATGTAGCAAATGAAAAATACAAGTTAAATGGGTTTCCATCTCATTTACTGATGGTTTTGCAAGAAAACTGTTGCATTATATAACAAATGTGCCCACTCTGGTCTTGTCACATGTGCTCTAGCCAACAGCTCACAGATACAGTGCGGGTAGACTAGTCTACATGATGAGATAATAATGGATAAGAGCGATATTATTGTCATCGGGTATTTGTCAAACGGCAGCCAAGCATCCATCATCATGTCACCAGAATAAGACCCTCAGTATTTATTGGAAAGGAGCATGAAGTTCATCATAACTTACATCTGTAGACTAATAAACTGCATGCTTTCCCGAGTCGTAGTGGGAGGACCACAGAACAGATCTGTAGCGTAATAAACTGCATGGTTTCCCGAGTCGTAGTGGGAGGACCACAGAACATATCTGTAGCGTAATAAACTGCATGGTTTCCCGAGTCGTAGTGGGAGGACCACAGAACAGATCTGTAGCGTAATAAACTGCATGCTTTCCCGAGTCGTAGTGGGAGGACCACAGAACAGATCTGTAGCGTAATAAACTGCATGCTTTCCCGAGTCGTAGTGGGAGGACCACACAACAGATCTGTAGCGTAATAAACTGCATGCTTTCCCGAGTCGTAGTGGGAGGACCACACAACAGATCTGTAGCGTAATAAACTGCATGCTTTCCTGAGTCGTAGTGGGAGGACCACACAACAGATCTGTAGCGTAATAAACTGCATGCTTTCCCGAGTCGTAGTGGGAGGACCACACAACAGATCTGTAGCGTAATAAACTGCATGGTTTCCCGAGTCGTAGTGGGAGGACCACACAACAGATCTGTAGCGTAATAAACTGCATGGTTTCCCGAGTCGTAGTGGGAGGACCACACAACAGATCTGTAGCGTAATAAACTGCATGCTTTCCCGAGTCGTAGTGGGAGGACCACACAACAGATCTGTAGCGTAATAAACTGCATGGTTTCCCGAGTCGTAGTGGGAGGACCACACAACAGATCTGTAGCGTAATAAACTGCATGCTTTCCCGAGTCGTAGTGGGAGGACCACACAACAGATCTGTAGCGTAATATACTGCATGGTTTCCCGAGTCGTAGTGGGAGGACCACACAACAGATCTGTAGCGTAATAAACTGCATGCTTTCCCGAGTCGTAGTGGGAGGACCACAGAACAGATCTGTAGCGTAATAAACTGCATGCTTTCCCGAGTCGTAGTGGGAGGACCACACAACAGATCTGTAGCGTAATAAACTGCATGCTTTCCCGAGTCGTAGTGGGAGGACCACACAACAGATCTGTAGCGTAATAAACTGCATGCTTTCCTGAGTCGTAGTGGGAGGACCACACAACATATCATCGCATGACTCCAAGTTTACTTCCATAATATTTGCACATTAAGGCGTTCCCGCCGCCCTTTCTCGCAAAATACATTTTGACACAATAAGTTCCCACCATGTCGAATAAAAAAATCTAAACGTCTGTCGCCATTTCTAAAGTTGTACCAGCATTTAATACTTCCATCAGTCCGGTCGGGACTTGTTTCATACGTCAGGTAATTCATCCGCATGAAATGGTTGGATGGAAACGTGGTCATAGGCTAATTTCAACTGAAAGTGTATGATACATTCACTTTATTACTCCATAGGGTTCTTTCTGTGAGCTGTATTAGTTATCAGTGTTTAAGGTTAAGCTAATAATGTGTGGTTCTGTCAGTGTTTTATAGGTTAAGGAGGTCGGGGGCTGTGCGGTGTGCTGCCTGCCCTGACTCTTTCTATCTTTGCATTGCACAGGTTGTGAGAGCCGGGGCAGACACCTCTCCTCACCTCCCCACACCTAGACACTGCTGGACAGATGAGAGAGAGAAGCAGACCTTTGGCTTAGAGACAGAGAGGGACTTAATTACGTGGAAGAATGACGGCGACGGGTGTGGGATCAGATGGCCATCTTTGACGTTCACAACCATGGTCGTCTTCATGACCCAAATTGGACCACCTACTGGCCGTCCAATTAAAATTGAGGGAGAGAGGCAGAAATTGAAATTAACTTTGAGGAATTCTAAAATACTTGCGCAAATAAAATGTTGGGAGGTTCAGTATTACTGAACTGGTCATTCTTGTAAGAAAGGACATGTTGGTCTTACTGGACAGGCCCTTTGTGATCGTCATTGTCATCTCTAAGGGCCCTTCTATAAGGACTATGGCCTAACTGGACTAAGGAGTGATTCCCCCCTCTCTCTCGCTCTCTCATCCATTCTATGATGGCACTTCACTCGTTTGACCTCCCTGAGCATCTTATCACCACATCCAATCAGTTGTATTGACTCCAGTCATTTGTGGTCCAATCACATGGTGTTTTCCTCAGTAAAGGCCTTTAATTGGAGATGCACTTGAACTTAGGCTTTCATAATCTTCTTCTAGTGTTGTCATCGGGTAGAACTTTCTAGAGTAGAGGACTAGTAGACCTTGAAAAAGTAGTGGTTTTTAGTAGAATGATTGCCCTTTCTGGCTTTTGAGAAGTAAGTTGCCGCTTAGGCTCTACAGCAGCCTAAGGTTTAACATAATAATTATAGCAACATTTGTATGAATGGTTATTGTAACTTCTAATGTCAGTGTGTGAGTGTACAGTAGATGTCTAGGCATGTTAGTCTCCCTTCCTCTCATTAGTATTTTAAAGTGACAGTTTAACTGACACTTCTTTTAAAGCAGCCTAGCTCTGTGTATGTGTGTGCGCATCTCCCCAGTGCCCCATAGTGAGTGCTGACAACTGAGCAGCTGCCATGTGGTCTGTCTGTCTGTCAGGGTCCTTGACAGAAGTGTCACAGTTTGCCCTCACATGTCACTCCTCCACTCACCCCCATCCCAGGACCCTCTATGTCACTCCTTTTCTCTTCCCCTCTGTCTGGGGACCCTATATGCATGCACTGGGAGCTGCCAAACCTCACATAATGCTTAGGTCCACTGGAAAATCTGCTGAGGAAATACATTTGGTGGTTTTCCTATGGAGATTAGAAGGTCCTCCCTCTACCTCCTCATCCTCTTCTGCCTCCTCCACAACAAATTTAGAGGACTGTCCATGAGATACAGCTAACCAGCTAACCCTACCACAGCTAACCAGCTAACCTCACTACAGCTAAACCTACCACAGCTAACCAGCTAAACTTACTACGTCTGACCCTACTCCAGCTAACCCTACTTCAGCTAAACAGCTAACTCTACTCCAGCTAACCCTGCTCCAGCTAACCCTGCTCCAGCTAACCCTTCTACAGCTAACCCTGCTACAACTAACCAGCCAACCTTACTACAGCTAACCCTACTCCAGCTAACCAGCTAGCCAGTTAACCATACTACAGCTAAACATACAACAGCTAATCAACTAACCCTAGTACCACTAACCCTATTCCAGCTAGTACTACTACAGCTAACCCTACTCCAACTAACCAGCTAGCCAGTTAACCCTACTACAGCTAAATCTACTGCAGCTAATCAGCTAAGCCTACTCCAGCTAGCCAGTTAACCCCACTACAGCTAAACATACAACAGCTAATCAACTAACCCTAGTACCACTAACCCTATTCCAGCTAGTACTACTACAGCTAACCCTACTCCAACTAACCAGCTAGACAGCTAACCCTACTACAGCTAACCCTACTAATCAGCTAACCCTACTCCAGCTAACCAGTTAACCCTACTACAGCTAATCAGCTAACCCTACTCCAGTTAACCCTACTACAACTAAACTTACTACAGCTAACCAGTTAACCCTACTACAGCTAACCCTACTGCAGCTAATCAGCTAACCCTACTCCAGCTAACCAGTTAACCCTACTACAACTAAACTTACTACAGCTAACCAGCTAACCCTACTACAACTAAACTTACTACAGCTAACCAGCTAACCCTACTCCAGCTAACCCTACTGCAGCTAATCAACTAACCCTACTACTAATCCTACTCCAGCCCTACCATGCTTGGCTCTGTATCTAACCATTAGGCCTAGGGCTAGACTATGGCCAACTCTGTATCTAACAATTAGGCCTAGGGCTAGACTATGGCCAACTCTGTATCTAACAATTAGGCCTAGGGCTAGACTATGGCCAACTCTATATCTAACCATTAGGCCTAGGCTATGGTCAACTCTGTATCTAACCATTAGGCCTAGGGCTAGACTATGGCCAACTCTGTATCTAACCATTAGGCCTAGGCTATGGTCAACTCTATATCTAACCATTAGGGCTAGACTATGGTCAACTCTGTATCTAACCATTAGGCCTAGGCTATGGTCAACTCTATATCTAACCATTAGGGCTAGACTATGGTCAACTCTATATCTAACCATTAGGCCTAGGCTATGGTCAACTCTGTATCTAACCATTAGGCCTAGGGTTAGGCTATGGCCAACTCTGTATCTAACCATTAGGCCTAGGGTTAGGCTATGGCCAACTCTGTATCTAACCATTAGGGCTAGACTATGGCCAACTCTGTATCTAACCATTAGGCCTAGGCTATGGTCAACTCTATATCTAACCATTAGGGCTAGACTATGGTCAACTCTGTATCTAACCATTAGGCCTAGGCTATGGTCAACTCTATATCTAACCATTAGGGCTAGACTATGGTCAACTCTGTATCTAACCATTAGGCCTAGGGCTAGACTATGGCCAACTCTGTATCTAACCATTAGGCCTAGGCTATGGTCAACTCTATATCTAACCATTAGGGCTAGACTATGGCCAACTCTGTATCTAACCATTAGGCCTAGGCTATGGTCAACTCTATATCTAACCATTAGGGCTAGACTATGGTCAACTCTGTATCTAACCATTAGGCCTAGGCTATGGTCAACTCTATATCTAACC
Organism: Oncorhynchus nerka; assembly: GCF_034236695.1. Lineage (NCBI taxonomy): Eukaryota > Metazoa > Chordata > Actinopteri > Salmoniformes > Salmonidae > Oncorhynchus > Oncorhynchus nerka. The sequence goes on from NC_088402.1 coordinate 28,853,314, forward strand.
ATTAGGGCTAGACTATGGTCAACTCTATATCTAACCATTAGGCCTAGGCTATGGTCAACTCTGTATCTAACCATTAGGCCTAGGGCTAGACTATGGCCAACTCTGTATCTAACCATTAGGCCTAGGGTTAGGCTATGGCCAACTCTGTATCTAACCATTAGGCCTAGGGTTAGGCTATGGCCAACTCTGTATCTAACCATTAGGGCTAGACTATGGCCAACTCTGTATCTAACCATTAGGGCTAGACTATGGTCAACTCTGTATCTAACCATTAGGGCTAGACTATGGCCAACTCTGTATCTAACCATTAGGCCTAGGGCTAGACTATGGTCAACTCTGTATCTAACCATTAGGCCTAGGGCTAGACTATGGCCAACTCTATATCTAACCATTAGGCCTAGGCTATGGCGAACTCTGTATCTAACCATTAGGCCTAGGGCTAGACTATGGCCAACTCTGTATCTAACCATTAGGCCTAGGGCTAGACTATGGTCAATTCTGTATCTAACCATTAGGCCTAGGGTTAGGCTATGGCCAACTCTGTATCTAACCATTAGGCCTAGGCTATGGTCAACTCTGTATCTAACCATTAGGCCTAGGGTTAGGCTATGGCCAACTCTGTATCTAACCATTAGGCCTAGGGTTAGGCTATGGCCAACTCTGTATCTAACCATTAGGGCTAGACTATGGCCAACTCTGTATCTAACCATTAGGCCTAGGCTATGGTCAACTCTATATCTAACCATTAGGGCTAGACTATGGTCAACTCTGTATCTAACCATTAGGCCTAGGCTATGGTCAACTCTATATCTAACCATTAGGGCTAGACTATGGTCAACTCTGTATCTAACCATTAGGCCTAGGGCTAGACTATGGCCAACTCTGTATCTAACCATTAGGCCTAGGCTATGGTCAACTCTATATCTAACCATTAGGGCTAGACTATGGCCAACTCTGTATCTAACCATTAGGCCTAGGCTATGGTCAACTCTATATCTAACCATTAGGGCTAGACTATGGTCAACTCTGTATCTAACCATTAGGCCTAGGCTATGGTCAACTCTATATCTAACCATTAGGGCTAGACTATGGTCAACTCTATATCTAACCATTAGGCCTAGGCTATGGTCAACTCTGTATCTAACCATTAGGCCTAGGGCTAGACTATGGCCAACTCTGTATCTAACCATTAGGCCTAGGGTTAGGCTATGGCCAACTCTGTATCTAACCATTAGGCCTAGGGTTAGGCTATGGCCAACTCTGTATCTAACCATTAGGGCTAGACTATGGCCAACTCTGTATCTAACCATTAGGGCTAGACTATGGTCAACTCTGTATCTAACCATTAGGGCTAGACTATGGCCAACTCTGTATCTAACCATTAGGCCTAGGGCTAGACTATGGCCAACTCTATATCTAACCATTAGGCCTAGGCTATGGCGAACTCTGTATCTAACCATTAGGCCTAGGGCTAGACTATGGCCAACTCTGTATCTAACCATTAGGCCTAGGGCTAGACTATGGTCAATTCTGTATCTAACCATTAGGCCTAGGGTTAGGCTATGGCCAACTCTGTATCTAACCATTAGGCCTAGGGCTAGACTATGGTCAACTCTGTATCTAACCATTAGGCCTAGGGTTAGACTATGGTCAACTCTGTATCTAACCATTAGGCCTAGGGCTAGACTATGGCCAACTCTGTATCTAACCATTAGGCCTAGGGTTAGGCTATGGCCTACTCTGTATCTAACCATTAGGCCTAGGGCTAGACTATGGCCAACTCTGTATCTAACCATTAGGGCTAGACTATGGTCAACTCTGTATCTAACCATTAGGCCTAGGGCTAGACTATGGCCAACTCTGTATCTAACCATTAGGCCTAGGGCTAGACTATGGCCAACTCTGTATCTAACCATTAGGCCTAGGGCTAGACTATGGTCAACTCTGTATCTAACCATTAGGCCTAGGGTTAGGCTATGGTCAACTCTGTATCTAACCATTAGGCCTAGGGTTAGGCTATGGTCAACTCTGTATCTAACCATTAGGCCTAGGGCTAGACTATGGTCAACTCTGTATCTAACCATTAGGCCTAGGGTTAGGCTATGGCCAACTCTATATCTAACCATTAGGCCTAGGCTATGGCAAACTCTGTATCTAACCATTAGGCCTAGGCTATGGTCAACTCTATATCTAACCATTAGGCCTAGGGCTAGACTATGGTCAACTCTGTATCTAACCATTAGGCCTAGGGCTAGACTATGGTCAACTCTGTATCTAACCATTAGGCCTAGGGTTAGGCTATGGCCAACTCTGTATCTAACCATTAGGCCTAGGCTATGGTCAACTCTATATCTAACCATTAGGGCTAGACTATGGCCAACTCTGTATCTAACCATTAGGGCTAGACTATGGTCAACTCTGTATCTAACCATTAGGCCTAGGGCTAGACTATGGCCAACTCTGTATCTAACCATTAGGCCTAGGGCTAGACTATGGTCAACTCTGTATCTAACCATTAGGCCTAGGGCTAGACTATGGCCAACTCTGTATCTAACCATTAGGCCTAGGGCTAGACTATGGCCAACTCTGTATCTAACCATTAGGGCGATAGTAGCCTACAGTAAATGTACTTTTAACCTGAGAATATGTTATGTGTTCCAACAGTTTAGAATGTGTGAACAAACACCCTATTAGCTGTGTTGTGTGATCGGTGTGTACAGTATTTATTGACAAGCCAAGCTTTTTTGTGTATTTTATTTGTGCCTTCACACTTGATTTTATATCATAATATGCCTTTTGTTACTACTGTGTTATGAAGAAAATGAGTTAAGCTCACTATTGAGTAGGAACCTTAAAGGACTCCTTGCTAACATATTCATTGTTAATATATTTGTTTACACACATGCCTAAATGTGATTAGTATTCGTTTACATACATTTCTATATGTGATTATTTATAACATGTTGTGGTATTACCACATTGGGTAAAAGTAACTGTGATTTATAGAGTACGAATATTGCTACTCATATGTGTGTATGTGAAGTTTCCTGGCCTCCCGGCCCCTATAGCTCTCAGCATTAAAGCTTGAATAAACTCTTGACTTTTTCACCTTATCACCATAGTGATAAATGAGAGTTACACAGCTAATTACACTGAACCAAAATATTATCGCAATATGTTAACGCAATTTGTAAAGTAATTGGTCCCATGTTTTCATGCGCACAAAAAGGTTATTTCTCTCAGTTTACATCCCTGTTAGTGAGCATTACTCCTTTGCCAAGATACAACAACTGTCAGGTGGATGGAGTATGTCAAGAATCTGATTAAACAGCATGATCATTACACAGGTGCAGCTTATGCTCAGGACAATAAAAGGCCACTCTAAAATGTGTAGTTTGTCACACAACAGAATGCCACAGATGTTTTGAGGGAGTTTGCAATTGGCATGCTGACTGCAGGAATGTCCACCAGAGCTGTTGCCAGCGAGTTGAATGTTAATTTCTTTACCAAAGGCTGCCTCCAAGGTCGTTTTAGAGAATATGACAGCGTCCAACCAGCCTCTCAACCGGAGACCACGTGTAACCACGCCAGCCCAGGACCTCCTCTTCCGGCTTTTTCACCTATGGGATTGTCTGAGACCAGCCACCCGGACAGCTGATGAAACTGGGTTTGCACAACCAAATCATTTCTGCACAAACTGTCAGAAACCATCTCAAGGAAGCTCATCCGAGTGCTCGTTGTCCTCACCAGGATCTTGACCTGACTGCAGTTAGGCGTCGTAACCAAGTTCATTGGCAAATGCTCACTTTTGATGGCCACTGGCACGCTGGAGAAGTGTGATCTTCACGGATGAATCCCGGTTTCAACTGTACCGGGCAGATGGCAGACAGTGTGTGTGTGGTGCGAGAGGTTTGCTGATATTAACATTGTGAATAAGGGTGTCCCATGGTGGTAGTGAGGTTATGATATGGGCAGGCATAAGCTACGGACAACGAACACAATTGCATTTTATCGATGGCAATTTGAATGCACAGAAATACCGTGATGAGATCCTGAGGCCCATTGTCGTGCCATTCATCCGTCGCCATCACCTCATGTTTCAGCATGATAATTCATGGTCCCATGTCGCAAGGATCTGTACACAATTCCTGGAAGCTGAAAATGTCCCAGTTGGCATGCATACCCACCAGACCCGGTAACCCATTGAGCATATTTGGGATGCTCTAGATTAGTGGTTCCCAAACTTTTTATAGTCCCGTACCCCTTCAAACATTCAACCTCCAGCTGCATACCCCCTCTAGCACCAGGGTCAACGCCCTCTCAGATGTTGTTTTTTGCCATCATTGTAAGCCTGCCACACACACACATTTATTAAACATAAGAATGAGTGTGAGTTTTTGTCACAACCCGGCTCGTGGGAAGTGACAAAGAGCTCTTATAGGACCAGGACACAAATAATAATAATCCATAATTTTGCTCTTTATTTAACCATCTTACATATAAAACCGTATTTGTTCATCGAAAAATATGAATAACTCACCACAGGTTAATGAGAAGGGTGTGCTTCACAGGATGCACATAACTCTGCAATGTTGGGTTGTATTGGAGAGAGTCTCTCACATAGGTACGTGGTGGCCTAGAAGGCCAACATCCCAGGGTCACCTCTTCACTGTTGACGTTGAGACTGGTATTTTGCAGGTACTATTTAATGAATCTGCCAGTTGAGGACTTGTGAGGCGTCTGTTTCTCAAACTAGACACTCTAATGTACTTGTCCTCTTGCTCAGCTGTGCACCGGGGCCACCCACTCCTCTTTTTATTCTGGTTAGAGCCAGTTTGTGAAGGGAGTAGTGCACCACGTTGTACGAGATCTTCAGTTTCTCCAATGTGTCTGGCACCAGATGGATAGGCAGCAACAACGAAAAATACAGTCAGAGTTGGGCCCAGACCTGGATTCAAACACTATTTGAAATTATTCAGCAAACGCTGAAAGTATTTGAAAGATTTCAAATGGATGTTGAACCCAGGACTGGAAGAGAACTACTCTGTGTTGGGCCCAATAGAAAGGCAGACAGACAGGCAGCAGTGTCACTTTGAGGTTGAGACTCAGAGAGATGGAATCAGCACAGCGTAGAGAACTGTAACTGCCCCAATCCCTCATTTTCCCTTCTTCCCTCTCTCAGCCCCTCTTAGCCCAGGGTCCACAGAGACAGGGGGAGCAGGCCTAAGCGGAGGGAAGCTACAGCTGTGTTCTGACCATGGGGATGAGTAAGTCCGAGACGAGGACTGGGGGAGGGAGGGAGGGAGGGAGAGAGCTGAAGGATGGAGAGAAAGGAGGAGGGAGGTTCTGGAAGAGCAGTAACCTTTGGGATGATGAGTGCGTTTCCCATTACTGTCCTGACACAGGATCCGCAGAGATGATTTAATGGCGGCATTTTGTTTTTGCTGACTTCATTCCTTTTTTTCCTCTCCTCCACCATTAAAAGAGAAGAGAAAAGGCATACCAGGCTAGGGCTGGGCTGCTGTGTGGGTAGAGTAGCCAAGCAGCTCAAGTCTATTATTCCCCAGCCAGCTTCTTTCTTCCCCTCTCTTATTCCACGGATTCCACCGTCGCAGTGTGTGTCCACTCACTTCCTGGTTGCACCTCCTTCCTCCTCTTATCCTTCTCTCCTTTTTGTATTCCCTTTTTCCTCCCCTCCTATGTCTCAGTGACTACAAACTAGGATGAATCACCTAACACCCAGAGGTGCCTTATATCCTAATAGTGTGGCGTTTGCCCCAGCGCGCAGACAGATGTACACTGTTAAGGAATGTGTGTGTGCGTGCGCCTGTGGGTCAGACTGTCTTCCCTTCTTGTAACAGAACATAAGGCCAGGGTGTGACAGCACAGAGAGGCCCCCAGTGAGCAGGCTGGGGCACTAGTTAGGTCAGTCAGAGGCTAGAGGGGTGAGGCTCTACCTGCAAAGCAGAGGCCACAGACCTGCTGGTGCTACTGCTCCAATCCACACACGCACACAAACTCTGAACTCGGCCCACTGAGGCCCCCTGCTGGTGGACTAGGGGAACAGCAGCCTCATGGCCACCTAGGTGAATGATCAGTCCCTGGCAGCTCCAGACCTGGGTTCAAATCTATTTGAAGTCTTCCATTTTTTTTTCAGCATTTGCTTTAGTCTGCCTCAAGTGCCAGTTGGGCAGGGTTTGCACTTTTTGACTGTTGTATTGGTTCCATTGCTCTAGGCAAAGTATTTGAACCCAGGTGAAGGCAGCTTGTGGCTACCCCATTTCACTATAGTATCCTGTCTCCTTGTGAGTGAGTTGTGTCCTAACGAGCTTGTAAATTCCTTGCAATGGTGTCTCTGTCTCGCCGCATTCATTACCTCCTCCTGCCCACCTTGTAAAACAATGCCTCTTTAATAATGTCTCAGCACCGTCCCACTGCCCCGACACTAAATCAAAAAGTGAGAGGCTATAGGAGAAGACCGATAATCCACTCCCTCCGTTTCTATGAAGAGAATTCACAGAACTACTTTGTCACGGGGTGGGACGTGGGAGTCGATGGCTGAGCGCTTTGTGGCGCATTGATCTCCCGTCACGTGAACACCCTCCAGGTAATTGCACTGCCCTAGTGTGATAAATTCTTCCCCGTTGTTTCAAATACTCTGGGGGCTTCGGCGCCACACCGCTCCTCCTGCTCTGGCTCGTAAAGAAGAGAGAGAGTTGGGAGGCCTGGGATGAAGTAAATACGCCTTGACTGTTCCATACATGGACTACACTTTGTCTTTGCATGTGGTGCAACAAAGACATAAATAAGTCACATATCAAAGGATCACCGGGCCGGATTCGATGTGTTGTCATCAGGAGCTTATTTGTTTTCTGTTCAACATTCTTTTAACCAAGGGAAGACATTGTGAATGTTTTTGACAACAGTGATGGTTTTGATGATAAAGATGTTGATGTTGATAACAATGTTGAAGTTGTTGCTGCTGTTGGTGATGAGGACCTTCATCCTGGAGTGTGATATTCAAGGCCAACCGAGGCCACGTTGTTTTCCATGTCCATTTAAAATACTGCATGCAGATTAATCCCCAAACAACTAAACAACATCTAATTACCACTAACAAACATTTAGCAAATTAATATTTTCTTGACTCGACTCATTAAAATGTTTTCCCCATTTATCTGATTTAGACTACACCCCTTGTTATGTTGCACTTTGGTTGTCCAGCAGCTGTGCCATAACCACTAATATCACTCTCCCCAGAGTAGAACCCCTGCATGTATACTGAACAAAAATATTAACGCAACATGGAAAGTGTTGGTCCCATGTTTCATGAGCTGAAATAAGATCCCAACGTCATTTTAGAGAATTTGGCATTTTTACTGTTAGGGCTTAAAGTGCGTCAGAGTATTACTTTTTCTAAAATAATCTTATAATCATGTACCTGTGTGTACATTTACCTACACTGTGGATAAAACACTTATATTTTGGATACCAGCTGCAACCTAGTTGTCTAACCCAATGGTCTTATCTCAGTTGAGTTAACCTGTTTGGGATAGGGGGCAGCATTTTCACGTTTGGATGAAAAGCGTGCCCAGAGTGAACTGCCTGCTACTCACTCCCAGTTGCTAATATATGCATATTATTAGTAGATTTGTATAGAAAACACTCTGAAGTTTCTAAAACTGTTTGAATGATGTCTGTGAGTATAACATAACTCATATGACAGGCGAAAACCTGGGAAAAATCCAACCAGGAAGTGGGAAATCTGAGGTTTGTAGTTTTTCAACTCTTGGCCTATCGAATATACAGTGTCTATGGGGTCAAATTGCACTTCCTAAGGCTTCCACTAGATGTCAACAGTCTTTAGAACCTTGTTTGATGCTTCTACTGTGAAGGAGGGGGGAATGAGAGGGGATTGAGTCAGTGGTCTGTCAGAGTGCCACGAGCTGGTCACGTGTTAGCTTGAGTTCCATTGCATTTCTGAAGACAAATGAATTCTCCGGTTGGAACATTAAGATTTATGTTAAAAGCATCCTAAAGATTGATTCTATACTTGTAGACATGTTTCTACGAACTTTAATATAACTTTTTGGACTTTTCGTCTGAACTAAGCATTGAACATTTGGATTACTGGGCTAAACGCGCGAACAAAATGGAGTTATTTGGACATTGCACAAATCAAACATTTATTGTGGATCTGGGATTCCTGGGAGTGTATTCTGATGAAGATCATAAAAGGTAAGTGAATATTTATAATGCTATTTCTGACTTCTGTTGACTCCAACATGGCGGATATCTGTTTGGCTTGAATTGTTGTCTGAGCGCCTTACTCAGATTATTGCATGGTTTGCTTTTCCGTAAAGTTCTTTTGAAATGTGACAGTGGTTGCATTAACCTCTTCAACCTATGGGGGCGCTATGTCATTATTGGATAAAAAAAACGTGCCCGTTTTAAGCGCAATATTTTGTCACGAAAAGATGCTCGACTATGCATATAATTGCCAGCGTTGGAAAGAAAACACTCTGACGTTTTCAAAACTGCAAAGATATTATCTGTGAGTACCCCAGAACTGATCTTACAGGCGAAACCAAGATGAAACTTCAAACAGGAAATGAACAGGATTTTTGACGCTGTGTTTTACTAACGTCTCCTTATATGGCTGTGAATATGCTGTGAACGAGCTTATGCGCTCTGCCGTTCATCCAAGATGTCTGCAGCATTGTGGCGTATTTGTAGGCATATCATTGGAAGATTGGCCATAAGAGACTACATTTGCCAGGGGGCCGTCCGGTGTCCTTTGTCTAAATTGGTGCGCAATTGTCAGTAACACTCATTTTGCCATGGGATACAGAAGCAGAAGCACACTTCCAGGAACGATACATCATTGAAGAGATATGTAGAAAAACACCTTGAGGATTGATTCTAAACAACGTTTAAAAATGCTAGTTTTGCTATGGTATGAGATGACAGTGTTGTTAACAAAAGGCTAAGCATGAGAGCTAGCATATTGATTTCATTTCATTTGCGATTTTCATGAATAGTTAACGTTGCGTTATGGTAATGGACTTGAGGCTGTAGTCATGATCCCGGATCCGGGTTGGCTCGACGCAAGAAGTTAAGGAGAATTATATCTCTAATTCTGTGCATAACACTTGTATCTTATATTAAAGTTTATGATTACTATTTCTGTAAATTGATGTGGCTCTCTGCAAAATCACTGGATGTTTTGGAAGCAAAACATTACTGAACGTAACGCGCCAAAGTAAACTGAGATTTTTGGATATAAATGTGCACTTTATCGAACAAAACATACATGTATTGTGTAACATGAAGTCCTATGAGTGTCATCTGATGAAGGTTAGTGATTCATTTTTATCTCTATTTCTGCTTTTTTGTGACTCCTCTCTTTGGCTGGAAAATGGCTGTGTGTTTTTGTGTCTAGGCTCTGACCTAACATAATCATATGTTGTGCTTTTGCTGTAAAGCCTTTTTGAAATCGGACACGATGGGTAGATTAACAAGACGTTTATCTTTCATTTGGTGTATTGCACGAATATGTATGTAAATTACATATTTCGAAAAAATATTTTTGAATTTCACGCACTGCCTTTTCAGCGGAATGTTGTCGAGGGGTTCCGCTAGTGGAAAAGTGGGGTGTCGAGAGGTTCCGCTAGCCATAAAGCAGATGCTTTAAGAAGTAGTACTTGCCTACAGTTAAACGTCTGTAATTGCTCTGATTCCTTTAATATCCAATTATAACTCGCATGGCTTAGGTACCCCGGGAATCAATTGGATCTGACTTCCTCCCAATGTCTCTATGGCAAAAAAAAACGGAAATTATTCATTTAAATTAACTTTGAACGAGGATACACCTTCAATTTAGCCAATGTACTGACTTCTGACTTAAACACATCCTTTTAACTTTAAACCCTGTGATTCCCCTTTCTTTGTGTAATATCCGTATAATCTCGCTAAAATGCCCTTTGATTTCATTTGGTCGTGTCTGTGTGAGGCATCGGCCGTGATCGCCTGTGGGTGAGGAGGAACAATTCTAGGAGGACCCCTGTAGGGGCCATACACTCCAGACCCTTTGAAGAAGGGAATGAGAGCTGATCAAACCAAGGCTAATCCACCTGCTTGTCATCCCACTGATAGAGAAGGAGGGGGGAGAGAGGGAGATGGGGGGGGGGGTACAGGGGAGGATGTAGCAGGGAGGAGGGCCTCTAAGAACTCCTGTAAGAGATTAAACAGCAGATGAAAGGGGATACGAGTCACCCGCCGAGGGCAACATGTGTAGCAGACAAAACCAATCAATCGCCCACCTCACACCCAATAAGATTACATCAATCAATAACCGCTCTTATGAGTGATTGGATTCTGTCTCCTTCCAGAGGAGAGGGAGGAGGGGAGACGAGCGAGCGGCTCAATTTTCCCAATGATTAAAGCGGCGACAAATTGGTTTGATAACATCAAGGACCTTACTGTGGCTGAGTCTATAAGGGCAGTGTTCAGAGCAGATAGAGGTTGACCGACCACGTACAACGGACACAGTCAGTGAAGAGAAGGGTGGGATGGTGGGGCAACTGCATCACTTAGCTCTCAGACCAACTAGCCAATGACTGGCCTGCAGCACTAATCATTTATATGAGCTCAGTGAGGAAGAAGAGGAAAACAAGTGGTAGCATATACAATGAAAAAATAGTGGGCCTAAAACTGATCCTTGGGGGACACCATAGATAACTGTTACCATACCTATTGTAATTGCTGAGATATAACGTATGAATTGTGAAACAACACAGAATTGTTGTAAAATGTAAAAAATAATAATACTCCTAGATATAAATGCATTTAATAAAAGATCCTGACTCAAATTGAATGAAAACAGAAAGTGATGCAGAAGAACAGAAAGGAAAGGTTACTTCCTCTTGAACTTATTGCAAAACGCAGGTCTCGTCATTTAGAATTCCTATTAACTAATAATCATCTCCTCACCAGCCAACAGCCAGCCAGTCTGCATCAATGAGCAGTGTTTTAATTCAAAGATGCTCACAGAGATACACAACAAACAGTACAATAGGTTCATTAAGGTAAAGTAATTAAAAGAAGTAAACGGGGCAAAGTGTCATGCACACACACACACTCACCTAATAAAACAAAAGAAGCCTCCTGTGTGTGTGTGTGTGTGTGTCTCCTCTCTCTTGGCCCTGTACAGATGGAGATTCATGATCAATCAATTGGTGGTTGTGTGCAACAATCGGAGGATAGCTCATTAGCGCCACAGACACACTTGTGGTCATTTGTCTTCTTTTCACTGAGGAGGCCAGAGGGTGCTTTAAATTCCCCTTGTTTCCTTGAGGCCGATATGCCTGCTCAGCCCATCCAGTGTGACTGCTTGCGTGTGTGTGTGGACCACCTACCTCTGCAGGTTCCCTGCTGATGTGCACCAGCTGCTTCTACAACTTAGTAAGATGTCAATTATCTACCAATGAAACTGTTACTCTGGTCTTAGTCAATTTAACAGGTTTAGGGCTGACACAGAATAAACTTGGTCCTGGACTAAAAACATGCATTAAGGCCCTGAAACCAGATATTGATGTGCAAATAGAGGATGTGTCATCCACACCCCATTCTCCACCCTGAAATTTACCCTACTGCATATTCCCTAAACACTATCACCAGTCACACACTCACTGGATTCATGCATATGATGTTAATGTACTTAATTCCAGACCCTAAACTCAATTATTTACGCTTCATTAGTTAAAGAAGAAGATGATGAACTGAGCTGACTTGAACACCCATTAGCTATTCCACCAACGACTCATGGTATGGTGGAGAAACGCTTATCTCTGTATAGGTTTAATAGGATGTGAACAAAGCAGTGGCTACTGGTTTCCTCTGGTGTTTTCTCTTTTAACTGCAGATCGTGTAAGAAAGGCTGTTCTGAGCTGACAGCCTGCTGCTGACGGCAACTCGTTGCTACATTGCCCTGTCAGAGTAAATATATGGAGGAGATAGGGACAGAGGAGAGGGAGGAGAGACGTACACAGACACAACTAGTATGTCAAATATGTGCCTGCTGTGAAATGAATTGGGAATCACATTGATATATATGGACGTGGTTGTTTAATGCTTAATACCTCAGGGTTATGGAAGATAGATGACCTATTTTACATGATGTGAACGCCGTAGTAGCGAAACTACGTCCTCTGGCTACGTTTTCTGGGAAGCTGTGTATTATTTTATCTCCCATTCCTAATGTCTTTTTTTTTTTTTTTCAGTGAAGGTACAGGGAATGTAGATGCCTTACTTTTTAGTTTTCAACCTTCATGGCATGGCTGCTACACTAGTGTCTTATTACTTATACTACTGACTTCCTACACAGACTTTTTATTTAGCAATACTTGCTTTTGCACACTACAGCATGCAGTCTTTCAACAGACTTTGCTTCTTTGCGTTATTAGCAGTAGCTTTTTGGTCTAACTGTGTACATGTGTACATCCTATATTCATATTCAGATATTCTAATCAAAATGGGCAGGTTGCCTTCTCAATTTCCTTCTGGCCCGACTACTGTACATGAAGCAGAAGCAATTTGTAGGAGCGTTGATTGATCACCCATAGATTTCACAATAAACCCCTGCTCAGAATATTGACAGGGAGGTGTAACAGAGATTCAGCTGGGGGGGGGGGGCTTAGTTTAGAACGATCCCCGGTGGTGGTTGATCCTGTGGGAATGTTCTGAAACAGCTAGACTACTGTATGTGGAGAACTGCTCTAGAAACACAGTGGCTCTGCTGTGGCGAGATGTGTTCTTCTTACAACAGTCACCTACAGTCCTGTGTGACCGGGTCAAGGGGTGATGTCCATATGATGGGGATGCTTCCTCATTAGTGTGTGTTGTAGACTAAGGCCTTTATTTATAATAGGTTGTTTTATTAGAGTAGGGGTTCATGGTAGTTGTTGCTGTGAAAAGGGATCCTCTGACAGGAGGTGCTGGATTCAACCCTCCGCAAGGTCACCTGTCGTCATCACCAGTCTGGTTATGGTTTCTCTCTGGTTCTATATGTCGTTGTGTTACAGTTTCTCTATCCTAGACTTAAAATACACTCATGTCTATTGGACTTTCACGTAGCCTAAATCATGCATAGATGTCCATGAGACATTTATACAGAGATTCATCCTATGTGGTTCTCCTTCCCCAAGTCACTCTCCCTCCCTCCCTCCTTTCCCCCTCTCCTCCTCCTCCCTTTATAGAGACGGGGCGAGAGAACAGATTGACCTCCCTGGGCTGCAATCTGGTTGATCAGATTTCCATAGAAAAATCTCAATCCCCCACATTGATTTGGACATAATTAGTTAATCATGAACTAGAAGGAGAAAAGGGAGAGAAGGGGGATGGGGGAGTTGGACAGAAGGGCATTCAGGCTCAACCAATGGAATCTCATGAATGCTAAATGTTTAGTTTTTAGTAGTCTCATTTCCAACACAGAAAGACTCCCTCAGGTACACACACATATACAGTACACACACACCTACTTTACAATCTTTATTTGTATTTATTATATTCAGAATATTGATATGATGACTGATCAATTTCTTCCCTCTAGTACTGTGAGAAATGGGCTACTGACCAAAACGATTATCTAAAAACCATGTTGATATGAGCGATAGTCGTATTTTGTTTTTACTGCCTGTATTTTAAGATTGTAAAACCCTGTTGTCTAACCCAAGGACACCGTGGTAGTAACATTTAAGGATGGTTAACAGGCTTGTGTAATGACACAGCTATCTGGCTAGCCAAGCTATACACAAAGCTATGCTCATAGTATGACACCTGTGTAAGGTCAAGGGAAGGAGTGGTAACAGTGTGTTTTTTGATTTCATTAGCGTCTGCTCCCTGACAACTACCTGCCCTGTCATCATCTGTCAGTCTTAGTGTGTTTAGTTTATTAGGATCCCCAACTGCACATGCAGCAGCTACTCTGCAGTAGCTAGATCCACGTAAAACGTACAAATACAATACAGAACATTTATAGACAAGAACAACGTAAGATATTACATATTTAAAAAATGTAATAAGATATATATATATAGGAAAGGCACCAAGAGACAACAAAAATGCTATTTCAACACTTCATATATACATATTAATATTGTTAAATACTGTACAGTTAAAGTAGATATTTAGAGAGAGCAGAGGCGCTGTGATACAAGATGTTTTTTTTGTTTTTTTAAGCTACCTTTTTTTTTTTGCCTGAGTATCCTCTGGTGGCAGAGCATTCCATGATGACAGGGCTCTCTGAGCGACACATTAAATCTGTTTTGGTTTGGGTACAGTGAAGAAACCCATAGCGGCGTGTCTGCTGGGGTATGGATGTCTGTTTGAAGTGTATGCAAGTAGATTATACAAGTGGTTAGGCATTTTAAATACACACATGTTTCTTAAGTAGAAGAGAAGTAGTCCATTTCTCGTCAACCCTTCGCCATGAAGGACTATCAGGCATGTTGTGGATGTTAGTTGTGTATGTACAGTTAAGAACAAGGGGGGCTCCTCTGTATTGAACCAGCTGCAGCTTTGAACAACTAGTACAGTTGATCTTTGTGTCAATTTTTTAAAATAAAAGATATACCTCTCGGGGCGTCCAAAGTGGCACAGTGGTCTACGGCATCACTACAGACCCGGGTTCGATCCCAGGCTGTGTCATAACCGACTGTGACCGGGAGTCCCATAGGGCGACGCACAATTGGCCCAGCGTTAGGGGAGGGTTTGGCCGAGGTGGGGCTTTACTTGGCACATCGCGCTCTAGTGACTGCTTGTGGCGGCCCGGGCGCCTGCAGGCTGACTCCGGTTGTCAGTTGAACCATGATTCCTCCGACACATTGGTGCGGCTGGCTTCCGGGTTAAGTGGGCCGGTGTTCAGAAGCGCCGTTTGGCTGGTCGTGTTTCGGAGGACCCCATGACTCGATCTTTGCCTCTCCCGTTGGGGAGTTGTAGCGATGAGATAAGATTGCAATTGGATATCACGAAATTGGGGAGAAAAAGAGGGTAAAAAAAATCTAACACATAAGACATACCTCTCCCCATCTTCACAATAACTTTGTCAATATGACTTGACCATGATAACTGACCATCCAGTGTTTCTCCTAGGAGTTCAGCTTCTTCAACTTGTTCAATGGATACACCATTCATGCACAACTCCAGTTGAGGTTTAAATACAATTATTTTGTTTTTTAAATGTTTTTAAGACCAGTTTCCTGTTAATTACCCATTCTGACACTGACAGTAACTCTTGCGAAGAGTCTCATTGAGCTCACTGGCTGTAGGTGCTGATGTGTAGAGCAGTGGTTCTCCAACTTTTTTGGTTACTCCACCACCAACTGAATTTTACCCCTGAACTACCCCCTCATGTACGTTTTACAGTCTTCTCAAGTACCCCCTGTGGATAGGCCAAGTACCTCCAGGGGTCCTAGTACCCCTAGTTGGGAACCACTGGGGTAGAGTGTGCAATCATCAGTGTACATAATCATTTTAGCTTCTTGTAAGACAAGAGTAACGGCCCAAGGCAACTGCCCTGAGGGATCTTGCACTGTACATATCTGATGTTAGAGAAGGCTCCATTGATGAATACTCTTGAGTTATATTGGAACTCTGTGCGTGCATGTTTGTGCGTGCCTGCGTGGGTGTTCCACTGTATGTAACACCTGCCCTACCTCTCCTCTCTCCTGTAGGTGTGATGAGTGTTGTCTGTGCTACCACTTTGGCTGTCTGGACCCTCCCCTGAAGAAGTCTCCCAAGCAGACAGGATACGGCTGGATCTGCCAGGAGTGTGACACTTCCTCCTCCAAGGTGTGTGTTGTGTTGTGTTGGGTGGTGGTGATGATATATTCTTTTGGCATCACATTATTGAAGCAGCAGTTAAACAGCTGAATATTACCCTACAACAAATCTTACCAGGAAATATATAGTTATATGGGTATTAAGGATCAAAGGGAAAGAAATGTGTGTTTGAAGTGGTAAGAGTCGAGCATGGACAACAGCCATGGCTTCACTTACATTTCCCGATCTTCTTCCCGGATCCATTCAGCAAAGGGCTGGGCTATCTCTGTGAGCGACAGGGTGTACTGTAGTTAGTTTGACATGACAGCTCCAGGAACTGCAGCAGAAGCATGCGTCTCTGTGTCTTTTTACCTTGAAACCAAACCTGACAGCGAGCCAAAATGGCCGCCACCAATACCGGTCTCCTCATTGCTACCTCCTGAAGCGGTACTGCTCCATTTCCATCCCTTTCCATTTGAAATGTCCCTAACTGAAAATGGCAAGTCTCACCAGAAGCACTTTTTTTTGCATTTTAAATAATGTTTTCCTTATTGAATTACAGTGTAATCAAGGGTAGCATGCGGCAGCTTGTGAACCTAATTAAGTTGATAAATGTGAAGCGCATTTCAATTTGTCCAGGAAAGGGCATTCCTATTGGCTCTATGTGTGTGGAAAATGGGGGTTAATTGATGTTGCAGAAGGAGGAAGAGAAACATAAAAGCCTGAGCCATACTGAAAACGCTGCATGCTGGGAATGAAACGTTAAATTACAGGCAAAACGCAAAGGTTAAAGCTCAGTTAAAATGTTAGATAGCAGAGTTAGTGGAGGGTTACAATTTTAGATAGCAGACTGTAAATGTAAAATGTTAGATAGCTGACTAGAGACTTGTAGTTGTTGTAAAAACGTGTTTGTTGTTGTAGCCCTGTTTGGAAGGGGCATGACGAGGCGTCGGTGTACATGATCAACAACTGATGTTGTTTCTGCCCAACATTACAGTCCGGCATGTTTGTATTTTTATATTGTTCTCGTAGCTCTAGTTCAACAAGAGTGCCAGGCTGTTTCGCAAAGAGATAATACACATTAATATAACCCAAATCGTTTTTACAAAGCGTATAAGCATATATAGAAATGAAACCCATTTTCATGCGTAGAGCTGAAATCTGGTAATGAAGAGCCATGTTTGAGAGTATTACAGACCAGAATATACTGCCTGTGTGTACTGCTGTGGTGTAAATGTGTACTGCTGTGGTGTAAATAGGCATAGTATTTGGCAAAGAGGGTGGAGAAAGACTCACAACACTATCCTGCTGTTGTTGTGTGTGGAGTGTGTTGGTCTAAACGGGGGCTGTAGGAGGGGACACACACTCAATGGAAGAAACACACACACACACACACAATGGAAAGGAGCTTTTAAGTGGTGAAAGCTGGAAAAGAAGGGAAAGGGAAGGGGGGCACAAGTCTTTGCTTTTTAAATGTGCTGCTGCTCGAAGCCTGCTGAGAGAGAGAGAGAGTAGAGAGTCCTCCAGAGACCCCCAGGACCAGACCCAATCCTCTTTAATCACCCCCGTGCAACACACATACCAAACGCACACTGGAACAAACACACACAAACACATAAAAACAAAACACATTGCAACAAACCCACTGTTGGAATGGAACACACACACACAGACCTGCCCCTCTCTCGTTAATCACATGTTTCATCCCCTGGAGTGTCTTCTCCACTCATTCCCCATCCTCCCCCGTCCTCCCCTCCCCTCCCTCCCACCTCTCTTTCATCCCTGTGTAAACCCCGGTGGTGGCGACTACCTCTGTGTGTCCCAAAGCAGACAACATGTCTGTAGTGACAGGAGAGGAGAGCTGTGTGAGCAGGGTTGAGGAGTTGTGGACTTTTACTCTGCTCCTCTTCATCAGACAGTAGTGGAGTTACAGTAGTAGAGGGGACTTTTACTCTGCTCCTCTTCATCAGACAGTAGTAGAGGGGACTTTTACTCTGCTCCTCTTCATCAGACAGTAGTAGAGGGGACTTTTACTCTGCTCCTCTTCATCAGACAGACAGTTTGTACAGCGTTGTCACTATAGATCTACAGCTGTTAACAAGTGTCTGTCTCCCTCAGTCCAACTGCTGAACTAGTCCACACTGACTTATTCCACTATGTCCTTGTGGAGCAAAGGGCCTCTCTGTTGCTACAATACTAGTGAGATAGCCTTTTATCTGAGCAATGTTGATGGATATATAGTGTAATGTGTCTGTTTCTTGTTACTGAATAGATTTGAGCGGCACAGGTAGCCTAGTGGTTAAGACCATTGGGCCAGTAACGGTTTCGAATCCCTGAGTCGACTAGGTGAAAAATCTGTCTGTGCTTTTGAGCAAGGCACTTAGCCTGAATTACTCCTTTATGTCACTCTGGTTAAGAGCGTCTGCTAAATGACTCAAATGTAAATGTTTTACATTTTTCCTAAAAACCAAACTACATCGTCTTTAGCTGAAGTGTCAAACTTCTAGCTATTTCCATGTATTTCATTGAGTAATCATGTGAATCCAAGTCTGAGCAACAGTGTATGATAAAAGTGTTTGTCAAAACGCTTCACAATCATTACATACCTTCAGCTTGTTTGTACGAATGCCACAATTTCCTATTTTTTATAAAAGACACATGTTCTAAAAACTTGTAATGTGTTTTCAGGTATTAAGTCGGTAATGGGCGGAAGTGAGTGTTGGAGATAATTGCCTGGACTTTGCACTCTGGGAGATGAGAGCAGAATTTAAGGGAAGTTTTTCTATAATATGAGGCTTGTAAATGCCAAGCCTCTGCTGCATGCTGTGAATCGCTTGTGCCTGTGGGAAAGGAATGGTGCTTTAAATGGCAACTTTAAGTGCAGCTGAATCATACCTGACCGACTGTCTCAAATGTGATTTACATGGTGAGAGAAGCCAAGGGGGGTGGGTGGCTGGGTCGGTCACACAGAGCTGTGTCAGCCTGCTGGTCTGACAGTGGAGGAAAGATGTAGCTCTAGCTCGATGATCAGAATTTGACTTGTTATCCCTCCCTCCCGCCCTGACTGACTGGTAGCTGAGTGGAAGGAGCTTACATCCGGAAGGACGAATGGAACTGAAGGAGAGACCGTAGGTAGGTTGGGAGTAGGGACACAGGAGCCAGCCAGCGAGTCACAGTAAACTTGATGTAAGTTGAGGTTACACAATATTTTAAGTTGATTTAAGCTTGAAATAGTTGCTGCACCTTTTTAACTTATCTTTGATTTTTTTTGTTCAAACAACAAATATTTGTTTGACAATGCATTGCACCGTGTTCATGCCTTCGCTGTCCTTTGAATAAAGGACACAGATTAGCCTGTGAACTGTTAGTCTGATCCAAACGTTGGGTTGACGTAGTAGCAACATTTGACTTGATGAGTTTGGTCCATGATATTGTGGACCCCACGTGTAGTCATCCTCTCTAACTTCCATCCATCCTCTCTCTGTGTATCAGAGTGTTTGTCTCTCTTGATCAACACTGTGATGTCTCTTGTATTATACAATGCTTTTGTATTATGAATCGTCTTTCCCCGCGTCTTGAAATTAGGAGTGTAGAAAAAACAAACGGTCTGTGTGTAGGAATGCGCTCATTGGTGTCAGCAGACGCACACTTTTCTGTGTGTGTGTGTGAGTGTGCGTGCGGCTAGGCCAGGGTGATACAATTATTTATTAGGCAGCCTGGAGTTCATTACGGGTCTCTGGTTCTCCCTGCCTGCCTGGCTTAGATAAACCTGTGGCCTGACCAAGACCACAGCCCTAAATCCCTGCCTTCCCCTGTCACCCCAGGTCCTGGCCCAGTAGATCCCAGTAATAAACTGACAGTCGTGCCGTAATATACGGATGGCCTTTCATTCCAGAGCCCGTTACTCGGCCGCGGTAGTGCCGAGGGGGGCTTGTTTAAAGCTTTATTTGACATCCTGCATTGTGTTGGTGGCCACGGCGCCACTCTCGCTAGACGCCTCTGTAATGTATCCAGAGATGAGGAGAGGCAGTTGCCCAGGCAGCAGTTAAAGCAGTTGGAACGCTCTGCAACGGGTGGACGGTGGGTTCCTGTGTGGGCAGAGCTTCTTTAGATACACTTTAGACTTTACTTGTCATCAAAAGACTTAAAACTTGTGCAATTACTGTCCGTGAAAGAGTTATGTTTTCCTTTTCAGTTTATTCAAGGCCAAGAAACGACCAAGTGCAAAAAGGCCATTTTTCTGTAAAGTTCCTAGTTCCCTGCGTGACCTAACGCTAGTTGTGTGTTTAAGAAATCTAAGTTGCTGGTTTTGTGTGTGCGTGTTACTGTGTGTGCGCGTTAGTGTGTGTGTGCGTTCCTGTGTGCGCGTTACTGTGTGTGCGTGTTACTGTGTGCGTGTTACTGTGTGCGTGTTACTGTGTGCGTGTTACTGTGTGCGTGTTAGTGTGTGTGCGTGTTAGTGTGTGCGCGTTAGTGTGTGTGCGTGTTAGTGTGTGCGTGTTAGTGTGTGCGCGTTACTGTGTGTGCGCGTTACTGTGTGTGCGCGTTAGTGTGTGTGCGCGTTAGTGTGTGTGCGCGTTACTGTGTGTGCGCGTTAGTGTGTGTGCGCGTTACTGTGTGTGCGCGTTACTGTGTGTGCCCGTTACTGTGTGTGTGCGCGTTACTGTGTGTGTGTGCGCGTTACTGTGTGTGTGTGTGCGTTACTGTGTGTGTGTGCGCGTTACTGTGTGTGTGTGCGCGTTACTGTGTGTGTGTGCGCGTTACTGTGTGTGTGTGCGCGTTACTGTGTGTGTGTGCGCGTTACTGTGTGTGTGTGCGCGTTACTGTGTGTGTGTGCGCGTTACTGTGTGTGTGTGTGCGCGTTACTGTGTGTGCGCGTTAGTGTGTGCGCGTTAGTGTGTGCGCGTTAGTGTGTGCGCGTTAGTGTGTGCGCGTTAGTATGTGGTTAGTGTGTGCGCGTTAGTGTGTGCGCGTTAGTGTGTGCGCGTTAGTGTGTGTGTGCGTGTTAGTGTGTGCGCGTTACTGTGTGTGTGTGTGTGCGCGTTCCTGTGTGTGCGTGTTAGTGTGTGCGCGTTCCTGTGTGTGTGTTCCTGTGTGTGTGTGTTCCTGTGTGTGTGTGTTCCTGTGTGTGCGTGTTAGTGTGTGTGCGCGTTAGTGTGTGTGCGCGTTAGTGTGTGTGTGTGTGTGTGTGTTAGTGTGTGTGTGCGTTACTGTGTGTGTGTGTTCCTGTGTTTGCATTTCATTGGATGATATGAGCCGTTATAGGAGGCGGAGTGTTTTAGTCGAGTGTTTTGACGTTGTTTAAAATAGGGAACTATTAGAATAGGGTACCATTTGTGTTTTGACGTTGTTTAAAATAGGGAACTATTAGAATAGGGTACCATTTGTGTTTTGACGTTGTTTAAAATAGGGAACTATTAGAATAGGGTACCTTTTGTGTTCTGACGTTGTTTAAAATAGGGAACTATTAGAATAGGGTACCATTTGTGTTCTGTACCACGTTGTTTAAAATAGGGACGTTGTTTAGGGAACTATTAGAATAGGGTACCATTTGTGTTCTGACGTTGTTTAAAATAGGGAACTATTAGAATAGGGTACCATTTGTGTTCTGACGTTGTTTAAAATAGGGAACTATTAGAATAGGGTACCATTTGTGTTCTGACGTTGTTTAAAATAGGGAACTATTAGAATAGGGTACCATTTGTGTTCTGACGTTGTTTAAAATAGGGAACTATTAGAATAGGGTACCATTTGTGTTCTGACGTTGGTTACAGGGTTGCAGTTAATATACGTTTAGGTGTTGTTTTGATGTTCTACCCATTTCGGAGGATGATTACCTTTTACACACAGACCCATCAATCAGAAAGCTTCATGGCTTGACCTGTGAAAGTAGCTAATTAAGTTAGCCTAATTAAGTTAATGAAGTGTCATACTCTGCCGGCTTTACTAGAGGGGAGGAAATTGAAATAAAAATAGGGATCATTACTCATCGGCTGGAAGGACATTTATAACACGTCTGATATGAGAGATGGGAGGACATTTATAACACACACGTCTGATATGAGAGATGGGAGGACATTTATAACACACACGTCTGATATGAGAGATGGGAGGACATTTATAACACGTCTGATATGAGAGATGGGAGGACATTTATAACACACGTCTGATATGAGAGATGGGAGGACATTTATAACACGTCTGATATGAGAGATGGGAGGACATTTATAACACACATCTGATATGAGAGATGGAAGGACATTTATAACACACACGTCTGATATGAGAGATGGGAAGACATTTATAACACACGTCTGATATGAGAGATGGGAGGACATTTATAACACACGTCTGATATGAGAGATGGGAGGACATTTATAACACATCTGATATGAGAGATGGGAGGACATTTATAACACACATCTGATATGAGAGATGGAAGGACATTTATAACACACACGTCTGATATGAGAGATGGGAAGACATTTATAACACACGTCTGATATGAGAGATGGGAGGACATTTATAACACACGTCTGATATGAGAGATGGGAGGACATTTATAACACACACGTCTGATATGAGAGATGGGAGGACATTTATAACACACGTCTGATATGAGAGATGGGAGGACATTTATAACACGTCTGATATGAGAGATGGGAGGACATTTATAAGACACACGTCTGATATGAGAGATGGGAGGACATTTATAACACACGTCTGATATGAGAGATGGGAGGACATTTATAACACACATCTGATATGAGAGATGGAAGGACATTTATAACACACACGTCTGATATGAGAGATGGGAAGACATTTATAACACACGTCTGATATGAGAGATGGGAGGACATTTATAACACACGTCTGATATGAGAGATGGGAGGACATTTATAACACATCTGATATGAGAGATGGGAGGACATTTATAACACACATCTGATATGAGAGATGGAAGGACATTTATAACACACACGTCTGATATGAGAGATGGGAAGACATTTATAACACACGTCTGATATGAGAGATGGGAGGACATTTATAACACACGTCTGATATGAGAGATGGGAGGACATTTATAACACACGTCTGATATGAGAGATGGGAGGACATTTATAACACACACGTCTGATATGAGAGATGGGAGGACATTTATAACACACGTCTGATATGAGAGATGGGAGGACATTTATAACACGTCTGATATGAGAGATGGGAGGACATTTATAAGACACACGTCTGATATGAGAGATGGGAGGACATTTATAACACACGTCTGATATGAGAGATGGGAGGACATTTATAACACACGTCTGATATGAGAGATGGGAGGACATTTATAACACACGTCTGATATGAGAGATGGGAGGACATTTATAACACATCTGATATGAGAGATGGGAGGACATTTATGACACACGTCTGATATGAGAGATGGGAGGACATTTATAACACACGTCTGATATGAGAGATGGGAGGACATTTATAACACACGTCTGATATGAGAGATGGGAGGACATTTATGACACACGTCTGATATGAGAGATGGAAGGACATTTATAACACGTCTGATATGAGAGATGGGAGGACATTTATAACACGTCTGAGATGGGAGGACATTTATAACACGTCTGATATGAGAGATGGGAGGACATTTATAACACGTCTGATATGAGAGATGGGAGGACATTTATAACACGTCTGATGTGAGAGATGGGAGGACATTTATAACACACGTCTGATATGAGAGATGGGAGGACATTTATAACACACGTCTGATATGAGAGATGGGAGGACATTTATAACACACGTCTGATATGAGAGATGGGAGGACATTTATAACACGTCTGATATGAGAGATGGGAGGATATTTATAACACGTCTGATATGAGAGATGGGAGGATATTTATAACACACGTCTGATATGAGAGATGGGAGGACATTTATAACACACACGTCTGATATGAGAGATGGGAGGACATTTATAACACACGTCTGATATGAGAGATGGGAGGACATTTATAACACACACGTCTGATATGAGAGATGGGAGGACATTTATAACACACGTCTGATATGAGAGATGGGAGGACATTTATAACACACACGTCTGATATGAGAGATGGGAGGACATTTATAACACACGTCTGATATGAGAGATGGGAGGACATTTATAACACACGTCTGATATGAGAGATGGGAGGACATTTATAACACACACGTCTGATATGAGAGATGGGAGGACATTTATAACACACGTCTGATATGAGAGATGGGAGGACATTTATAACACGTCTGATATGAGAGATGGGAGGACATTTATAACACACGTCTGATATGAGAGATGGGAGGACATTTATAACACGTCTGATATGAGAGATGGGAGGACATTTATAACACACGTCTGATATGAGAGATGGGAGGACATTTATAACACGTCTGATATGAGAGATGGGAGGACATTTATAACACGTCTGATATGAGAGATGGGAGGACATTTATAACACACGTCTGATATGAGAGATGGGAGGACATTTATAACACGTCTGATATGAGAGATGGGAAGACATTTATAACACACGTCTGATATGAGAGATGGGAGGACATTTATAACACACGTCTGATATGAGAGATGGGAAGACATTTATAACACACGTCTGATATGAGAGATGGGAGGACATTTATAACACACACGTCTGATATGAGAGATGGGAGGACATTTATAACACGTCTGATATGAGAGATGGGAGGACATTTATAACACACGTCTGATATGAGAGATGGGAGGACATTTATAACACACGTCTGATATGAGAGATGGAAGGACATTTATAACACGTCTGATATAAGAGATGGGAGGACATTTATAACTTGTCTGATATGAGAGATGGGAGGATATTTATAACTTGTCTGATATGAGAGATGGGAGGACATTTATAACACACGTCTGATATGAGAGATGGGAGGACATTTATAACACACGTCTGATATGAGAGATGGGAGGACATTTATAACACGTCTGATATGAGAGATGGGAGGACATTTATAACACGTCTGAGATGGGAGGACATTTATAACACGCGTCTGATATGAGAGATGGGAGGACATTTATAACACGTCTGATATGAGAGATGGGAGGACATTTATAACACGTCTGATATGAGAGATGGGAGGACATTTATAACACACACGTCTGATATGAGAGATGGGAGGACATTTATAACACGTCTGATGTGAGAGATGGGAGGACATTTATAACACACGTCTGATATGAGAGATGGGAGGACATTTATAACACGTCTGATATGAGAGATGGGAGGACATTTATAACACACGTCTGATATGAGAGATGGGAGGACATTTATAACACACGTCTGATATGAGAGATGGGAGGACATTTATAACACGTCTGATATGAGAGATGGGAGGACATTTATAACACACGTCTGATATGAGAGATGGGAGGACATTTATAACACGTCTGATATGAGAGATGGGAGGACATTTATAACACACGTCTGATATGAGAGATGGGAGGACATTTATAACACACACGTCTGATATGAGAGATGGGAGGACATTTATAACACACGTCTGATATGAGAGATGTAAGGACATTTATAACACACGTCTGATATGAGAGATGGGAGGACATTTATAACACACGTCTGATATGAGAGATGGGAGGACATTTATAACACGTCTGATATGAGAGATGGGAGGACATTTATAACACACGTCTGATATGAGAGATGGGAGGACATTTATAACACGTCTGATATGAGAGATGGGAGGACATTTATAACACACACGTCTGATATGAGAGATGGGAGGACATTTATAACACACGTCTGATATGAGAGATGAAAGGACATTTATAACACACGTCTGATATGAGAGATGGGAGGACATTTATAACACACGTCTGATATGAGAGATGGGAGGACATTTATAACACGTCTGATATGAGAGATGGGAGGACATTTATAACACACGTCTGATATGAGAGATGGGAGGACATTTATAACACACACGTCTGATATAAGAGATGGGAGGACATTTATAACACACGTCTGATATAAGAGATGGGAGGACATTTATAACACGTCTGATATGAGAGATGGGATGACATTTATAACACACACGTCTGATATGAGAGATGGGAGGACATTTATAACACTTCTGATATGAGAGATGGGATGATATTTATAACACACACGTCTGATATGAGAGATGGGAGGACATTTATAACACACACATCTGATTTGAGAGATGGGAGGACATTTATAACACACACGTCTGATATGAGAGATGGGAGGACATTTATAACACGTCTGATGTGAGAGATGGGAGGACATTTATAACACACACGTCTGATTTGAGAGATGGGAGGACATTTATAACACACACGTCTGATATGAGAGATGGGAGGACATTTATAACACACGTCTGATATGAGAGATGGGAGGACATTTATAACACACGTCTGATATGAGAGATGGGAGGACATTTATAACACACGTCTGATATGAGAGATGGGAGGACATTTATAACACACACGTCTGATATGAGAGATGGGAGGACATTTATAACACACGTCTGATATGAGAGATGGGAGGACATTTATAACACACGTCTGATATGAGAGATGGGAGGACATTTATAACACGTCTGATATGAGAGATGGGAGGACATTTATAACACGTCTGATATGAGAGATGGGAGGACATTTATAACACGTCTGATATGAGAGGACATTTATAACACGTCTGATATGAGAGATGGGAGGACATTTATAACACGTCTGATATGAGAGATGGGAGGACATTTATAACACGTCTGATATGAGAGATGGGAGGACATTTATAACACACGTCTGATATGAGAGATGGGAGGACATTTATAACACGTCTGATATGAGAGATGGGAGGACATTTATAACACACGTCTGATATGAGAGATGGGAGGACATTTATAACACACGTCTGATATGAGAGATGGGAGGACATTTATAAGACACACGTCTGATATGAGAGATGGGAGGACATTTATAACACACGTCTGATATGAGAGATGGGAGGACATTTATAACACACGTCTGATATGAGAGATGGAAGGACATTTATAACACGTCTGATATGAGAGATGGGAGGACATTTATAACACGTCTGATATGAGAGATGGGAGGACATTTATAACACACGTCTGATATGAGAGATGGGAGGACATTTATAACTTGTCTGATATGAGAGATGGGAGGACATTTATAACTTGTCTGATATGGGAGGACATTTATAACACACGTCTGATATGAGAGATGGGAGGACATTTATAACACGTCTGATATGAGAGGTGGGAGGACATTTATAACACACGTCTGATATGAGAGACGGGAAGACATTTATAACACACGTCTGATATGAGAGACGGGAAGACATTTATAACACACGTCTGATATGAGAGACGGGAGGACATTTATAACACACGTCTGATATGAGAGATGGGAGGACATTTATAACACACGTCTGATATGAGAGATGGGAGGACATTTATAACACGTCTGATATGAGAGATGGGAGGACATTTATAACACGTCTGATATGAGAGATGGGAGGACATTTATAACACACGTCTGATATGAGAGATGGGAGGACATTTATAACACACGTCTGATATGAGAGATGGGAGGACATTTATAACACACACGTCTGATATAAGAGATGGGAGGACATTTATAACACACGTCTGATATGAGAGATGGGAGGACATTTATAACACACACGTCTGATATGAGAGATGGGAGGACATTTATAACACGTCTGACATGAGAAATGGGAGGACATTTATAACACACGTCTGATATGAGAGATGGGAGGACATTTATAACACGTATTATATGAGAGATGGGAAGACATTTATAACACGTCTGATATGAGAGATGGGAGGACATTTATAACACGTCTGATATGAGAGATGGGAGGATATTTATAACACACGTCTGATATGAGAGATGGGAGGACATTTATAACACACACGTCTGATATGAGAGATGGGAGGACATTTATAACACGTCTGATATGAGAGATGGGAGGACATTTATAACACACGTCTGATATGAGAGATGGGAGGACATTTATAACACACACGTCTGATATGAGAGATGGGAGGACATTTGTAACACACACGTCTGATATGAGAGATGGGAGGACATTTATAACACGTCTGATATGAGAGATGGGAGGACATTTATAACACACGTCTGATATGAGAGATGGGAGGACATTTATAACACACACGTCTGATATGAGAGATGGGAGGACATTTATAACACGTCTGATATGAGAGATGGGAGGACATTTATAACACACGTCTGATATGAGAGATGGGAGGACATTTATAACACACACGTCTGATATGAGAGATGGGAGGACATTTATAACACGTCTGATATGAGAGATGGGAGGACATTTATAACACACGTCTGATATGAGAGATGGGAGGACATTTATAACACGTCTGATATGAGAGATGGGAGGACATTTATAACACGTCTGATATGAGAGATGGGAGGACATTTATAACACGTCTGATATGAGAGATGGGAGGACATTTATAACACACGTCTGATATGAGAGATTTATAACACGTCTGATATGAGAGATGGAAGGACATTTATAACATGTCTGATATGAGAGATGGGAGGACATTTATAACACGTCTGATATGAGAGATGGGAGGACATTTATAACATGTCTGATATGAGAGATGGGAGGACATTTATAACACACGTCTGATATGAGAGATGGGAGGACATTTATATCTGATAGAGATGGGAGGACATTTATAACACGTCTGATATGAGAGATGGGAGGACATTTATAACACGTCTGATATGAGAGATGGGAGGACATTTATAACATGTCTGATATGAGAAATGGGAGGACATTTATAACACACGTCTGATATGAGAGATGGGAGGACATTTATAACACACACGTCTGATATGAGAGATGGGAGGACATTTATAACACACGTCTGATATGAGAGATGGGAGGACATTTATAACACACGTCTGATATGAGAGATGGAAGGACATTTATAACACGTCTGAGATGAGAGATGGGAGGACATTTATAACACGTCTGATATGAGAGATGGGAGGACATTTATAACACACGTCTGATATGAGAGATGGGAGGACATTTATAACACACGTCTGATATGAGAGATGGGAGGACATTTATAACACGTCTGATATGAGAGATGGGAGGACATTTATAACACACGTCTGATATGAGAGATGGGAGGACATTTATAACACGTCTGATATGAGAGGTGGGAGGACATTTATAACACACACGTCTGATATGAGAGATGGGAGGACATTTATAACACACGTCTGATATGAGAGATGGGAGGACATTTATAACACACGTCTGATATGAGAGATGGGATGACATTTATAACACACGTCTAATATGAGAGATGGGAGGACATTTATAACACACGTCTGATATGAGAGATGGAAGGACATTTATAACACGTCTGAGATGAGAGATGGGAGGACATTTATAACACGTCTGATATGAGAGATGGGAGGACATTTATAACACGTCTGATATGAGAGATGGGAGGACATTTATAACACACGTCTGATATGAGAGATGGGAAGACATTTATAACACACGTCTGATGTGAGAGATGGGAGGACATTTATAACACGTCTGATATGAGAGATGGGATGGCCAGACAATGTTTCACCAACTAACCTCAGATCAGGTTTTATCTCAACAACAAAATCATCTGTTAGTATTCTATTGATCTTTCTATTGAGAATCCTTTCCCCCTCAGTTTGAATGTCAATCTCTTACCTTGGTCTAACACAGGTGAAAACAAGAATCCCCTTGTTCGAGTGCATGATCCCTACACTATTCTCTCTATTCCCTCCATAAGGGCACCTGCATACCTTAAAGACTGACCAGATCAATCAGCCTCAACAAGCGACTCGTTCTGAATCCAGCCAAGTGGCTAAAGCATGATCATCTCATAAATGGAGGTTGTATTTCACACACAGCCCAGGTTTAACCAAAGTTTAGTGTTATTTAAAGGCAAGAGGGGTGTCGCAGCGGTCTGTGGCCCAGTGGTGGCCGGGTAGGCTGGGAGAGATGCTGAACTGAAGACAAGGGGAAAATCAATGACCAGAAGTCACCTCCATCACTTTAACTAGCCCACTCCGGACCCCACGGGCCCCCGGCCGCCCCTCTCGGGCCAATTTGCAGAGAGTAAACAGTGTTGTGTGATCTGTGATTGCTGCTCTGCTGGGGTCCCCAGTGACCACCTCTATAGGACCATTACTCAGGAGCCAAGTTGAATAACCATGTTACATGGTGGCCACTTCACTACAGTGACCTCCTACAGCACAGTACATGCTGGATGGTCATGAAGTAATAGACATTCAGACGCCACCACTATATGAGATGTGCTGAGACGGCATAGTAACCCTGTTGCAAGATGGCCACTTCACTAGGACCCCCTACTGTATGCTAGGTTACATGTCTAACACACGCAGACTAGAGCAGACCATGAAGATGGGAAGAAAGTGGGACTATGCCACCACTCCCTAAGATGTGCTGAGACAACATAATAACCCTGTTGCATGGTCGCCACTCAGTCCCCGGGACCATCTCCACTACATACTGGATGTATACTCAGTCCCCAGGACCATCTCCACTACATACTGGATGTGTACTCAGTCCCCAGGACCATCTCCACTACATACTGGATGTGTACTCAGTCCCCAGGACCACCTCCACTACATATTGGATGTGTACTCAGTCCCCAGGTCCATCTCCACTACATACTGGATGTATCCTCAGCTCCCAGGACCATCTCCACTACATACTGGATGTATACTCAGTCCCCTGGACCATCTCCACTACATACTGGATGTGTACTCAGTTCCCAGGACCATCTCCACTACATACTGGATGTATCCTCAGCTCCCAGGACCATCTCCACTACATACTGGATGTATCCTCAGCTCCCAGGACCATCTCCACTACATACTGGATGTATCCCTAGCTCCCAGGACCATCTCCACTACATACTGGATGTATCCTCAGCTCCCAGGACCATCTCCACTACATACTGGATGTATCCTCAGCTCCCAGGACCATCTCCACTACATACTGGATGTATCCTCAGCTCCCAGGACCATCTTCACTACATACTGGATGTATCCTCAGCTCCCAGGACCATCTCCACTACATACTGGATGTGTACTCCGCTCCCAGGACCATCTTCACTACATACTGGATGTATCCTCAGCTCCCAGGACCATCTCCACTACATACTGGATGTGTACTCAGTCCCCAGGACCATCTCCACTACATACTGGATGTGTACTCCGCTCCCAGGACCATCTCCACTACATACTGGATGTGTACTCCGCTCCCAGGACCATCTCCACTACATACTGGATGTGTACTCCGCTCCCAGGACCATCTCCACTACATACTGGATGTGTACTCCGCTCCCAGGACCATCTCCACTACATGTGTACTCCGCTCCCAGGACCATCTCCACTACATGTGTACTCCGCTCCCAGGACCATCTCCACTACATGTGTACTCCGCTCCCAGGACCATCTCCACTACATGTGTACTCCGCTCCCAGGACCATCTCCACTACATGTGTACTCCGCTCCCAGGACCATCTCCACTACATGTGTACTCCGCTCCCAGGACCATCTCCACTACATGTGTACTCCGCTCCCAGGACCATCTCCACTACATGTGTACTCCGCTCCCAGGACCATCTCCACTACATGTGTACTCCGCTCCCAGGACCATCTCCACTACATGTGTACTCCGCTCCCAGGACCATCTCCACTACATACTGGATGTGTACTCCGCTCCCAGGACCATCTCCACTACATACTGGATGTGTACTCCGCTCCCAGGACCATCTCCACTACATACTGGATGTGTACTCCGCTCCCAGGACCATCTCCACTACATACTGGATGTGTACTCCGCTCCCAGGACCATCTCCACTACATACTGGATGTGTACTCCGCTCCCAGGACCATCTCCACTACATACTGGATGTGTACTCCGCTCCCAGGACCACTCTCTGAGACATGCTGAGACATGCTGAGACATGCTGAGACATGCTGAGACATGCTGAGACAGCTGAGACATGCTGAGACATGCTGAGACATGCTGAGACATGCTGAGACAGCTGAGACATGCTGAGACATGCTGAGACAGCTGAGACATGCTGAGACATGCTGAGACATGCTGAGACATGCTGAGACAGCTGAGACATGCTGAGACATGCTGAGACATGCTGAGACATGCTGAGACATGCTGAGACAGCTGAGACATGCTGAGACATGCTGAGACATGCTGAGACATGCTGAGACATGCTGAGACATACTGAGACATGCTGAGACAGCTGAGACAGCTTATAACCTCTTTGCAATGCGGTTTGTCAGAAAAAAATGTGATTCACATCTAAAAAAAATATATATATTAAAAAAAATACACATATATATATATACATACAGTGCCTTGCGAAAGTATTCGGCCCCCTTGAACTTTGCGACCTTTTGCCACATTTCAGGCTTCAAACATAAAGATATAAAACTATATTTTTTTGTGAAGAATCAACAACAAGTGGGACACAATCATGAAGTGGAACGACATTTATTGGATATTTCAAACTTTTTTAACAAATCAAAAACTGAAAAATTGGGCGTGCAAAATTATTCAGCCCCTTTACTGTCAGTGCAGCAAACTCTCTCCAGAAGTTCAGTGAGGATCTCTGAATGATCCAATGTTGACCTAAATGACTAATGATGATAAATACAATCCACCTGTGTGTAATCAAGTCTCCGTATAAATGCACCTGCACTGTGATAGTCTCAGAGGTCCGTTAGAAGCGCAGAGAGCATCATGAAGAACAAGGAACACACCAGGCAGGTCCGAGATACTGTTGTGAAGAAGTTTAAAGCCGGATTGGATACAAAAAGATTTCCCAAGCTTTAAACATCCTAAGGAGCACTGTGCAAGCGATAATATTGAAATGGAGGGAGTATCAGACCACTGCAAATCTACCAAGACCTGGCCGTCCCTCTAAACGTTCAGCTCATACAAGGAGAAGACTGATCAGAGATGCAGCCAAGAGGCCCATGATCACTCTGGATGAACTGCAGAGATCTACAGCTGAGGTGGGAGACTCTGTCCATAGGACAACAATCAGTCGTATATTGCACAAATCTGGCCTTTATGGAAGAGTGGCAAGAAGAAAGCCATTTCTTAAAGATATCCATAAAACGTGTCGTTTAAAGTTTGCCACAAGCCACCTGGGAGACACACCAAACATGTGGAAGAAGGTGCTCTGGTTTGCAAATTAATTAATTAAAAATCCTACAATGTGATTTTCTGGATATTTTTTTTCTCATTTTGTCTGTCATAGTTGAAGTGTACCTATGATGAAAATTACAGGCCTCATCTTTTTAAGTGCACTTTTAACTTGCACAATTGGTGGCTGACTAAATACTTTTCCCCCCCACTGTATATATATACAGTATATAATTTTTTTCTTCACATTTTCAAACAGTCCATTTATATTTTCTAACGGGACTAGACATTTGGGTGAGGTTTTTTTCTCACCTGAGTAGCCTCGTTTTACTGTCAAAAATAAAATGAAACCATCTAGTGTTCAGTGAAATAACAACACAATGTCAAATACAGGTAGTCTAGTCAAATAATGAACATCCAATCACATTAACCGTTACTCTCTCGCGGGAATTCCACTAATGGTCCGTATGTAGCCAAACGTAGCGGCTGCTCTTTTCGTTTGCTTGAAAATGGATAAATGGTTAAAAAAAGTAAGGGCCACATCCATAAAGACACATACCAGCTCTACTGGTAATACTGCTACTACCAGCAGTACTACACCTGCAACTGTTGACAACACAAGTTGTTCTGCTTCCACGAGCACATCCAATGCTAGCATCAGTAATTCTACATTTTGTTAGCCCAGCTAGCATCAACACTGACAGTTGTGAATCTGCTGCAGCCAAAGAGCTACTGCCCCCTTACCCAGGAAAGCACCGAACAACAGACAGGGATGTTGGACCATCGATGAGGCGCAAATATGATGAGAACTGCATTGATTTGTGGTTCACTTATATTGGGAATAGTGCCTTTCCTCAGCCACAGTGTGTTATATGTGCAAAAGTACTATCTCACAACTCGATGAAACCTTCACTCTTGTGCAGACATTTAAAAACAAAACATGCCAATTTGAAAAATACGTTTTTTTTTAGCGTCTCTTCCTCCCTAGCATCTGTCTCTTCCTCCCTAGCATCTGTCTCTTCCTCCCTAGCATCTGTCTCTCTCTCCCTAGCATCTGTCTCTTCCTCCCTAGCATCTGTCTCTCTCTCCCTAGCATCTGTCTCTCTCTCCCTAGCATCTGTCTCTTCCTCCCTAGCATCTGTCTCTTCCTCCCTAGCATCTGTCTCTTTCTCCCTAGCATCTGTCTCTTCCTCCCTAGCATCTGTCTCTCTCTCCCTAGCATCTGTCTCTCTCTCCCTAGCATCTGTCTCTCTCTCCCTAGCATCTGTCTCTCTCTCCCTAGCATCTGTCTCTTCCTCCCTAGCATCTGTCTCTTCCTCCCTAGCATCTGTCTCTTCCTCCCTAGCATCTGTCTCTTCCTCCCTAGCATCTGTCTCTTCCTACCTAGCATCTGTCTCTTCCTCCCTAGCATCTGTCTCTTCCTCCCTAGCATCTGTCTCTTCCTCCCTAGCATCTGTCTCTTCCTCCCTAGCATCTGTCTCTTCCTGCCTAGCATCTGTCTCTTCCTCCCTAGCATCTGTCTCTCTCTCCCTAGCATCTGTATCTCTCTCCCTAGCATCTGTCTCTCTCTCCCTAGCATCTGTCTCTCTCTCCCTAGCATCTGTCTCTCTCTCCCTAGCATCTGTCTCTCTCTCCCTAGCATCTGTCTCTCTCTCCCTAGCATCTGTCTCCCCCTCCCTAGCATCTGTCTCTCCCTCCCTAGCATCTGTCTCTCTCTCCCTAGCATCTGTCTCTTCCTCCCTAGCATCTGTCTATTCCTCCCTAGCATCTGTCTCTTCCTCCCTAGCATCTGTCTCTTCCTCCCTAGCATCTGTCTCTTCCTCCCTAGCATCTGTCTCTTCCTCCCTAGCATCTGTCTCTCTCCTTAGCATCTGTCTCTCTCTCCCTAGCATCTGTCTCTCTCTCTCCCTAGCATCTGTCTCTCCCTCCCTAGCATCTGTCTCTCCCTCCCTAGCATCTGTCTCTCCCTCCCTAGCATCTGTCTCTCCCTCCCTAGCATCTGTCTCTCCCTCCCTAGCATCTGTCTCTCTCTCCTTAGCATCTGTCTCTCTCGCCCTAGCATCTGTCTCTTCCTCCCTGGCATCTGTCTCTCCCTCCCTGGCATCTGTCTCTTCCTCCCTAGCATCTGTCTCTCCCTCCCTAGCATCTGTCTCTTCCTCCCTAGCATCTGTCTCTCCCTCCCTAGCATCTATCTCTCCCTCCCTAGCATCTGTCTCTCCCTCCCTAGCATCTGTCTCTCTCTCCCTAGCATCTGACTCTCTCTCCCTAGCATCTGTCTCTCCCTCCCTAGCATCTGTCTCTCCCTCCCTAGCATCTGTCTCTCCCTCCCTAGCATCTGTCTCTCCCTCCCTAGCATCTGTCTCTCCCTCCCTAGCATCTGTATCTTCCCCCCTAGCATCTGTCTCTTCCTCCCTAGCATCTGTCTCTTCTTCCCTAGCATCTGTCTCTTCTTCCCTAGCATCTGTCTCTCCCTCCCTAGCATCTGTCTCTTCCTCCGTAGCATCTGTCTCTCTCCTCCTAGCATCTGTCTCTTCCTCCCTAGCATCTGTCTCTCTCCTCCTAGCATCTGTCTCTTCCTCCCTAGCATCTGTCTCTCTCCTCCTAGCATCTGTCTCTTCCTCCCTAGCATCTGTCTCTCTCCTCCTAGCATCTGTCTCTTCCTCCCTAGCATCTGTCTCTCTCCTCCTAGCATCTGTCTCTTCCTCCCTAGCATCTGTCTCTTCCTCCCTAGCATCTGTCTCTCCCTCCCTAGCATCTGTCTCTTCCTCCCTAGCATCTGTCTCTTCCTCCCTAGCATCTGTCTCTCCCTCCCTAGCATCTGTCTCTCCCTCCCTAGCATCCGACTCTCCCTCCCTAGCATCCGTCTCTCCCTCCCTAGCATCCGTCTCTCCCTCCCTAGCATCCGTCTCTCCCTCCCTAGCATCCGTCTCTCCCTCCCTAGCATCCGTCTCTCCCGCCCTAGCATCCGTCTCTCCCGCCCTAGCATCCGTCTCTCCCTCCCTAGCATCCGACTCTCCCGCCCTAGCATCCGTCTCTCCCTCCCTAGCATCTGTCTCTTCCTCCCTAGCATCTGTCTCTCCCTCCCTAGCATCTGTCTCACTCTCCCTAGCATCTGTCTCTCCCTCCCTCCCTCTGACTCTCTCTCCCTAGCATCTGTCTCTCCCTCCCTAGCATCTGTCTCTTCCTCCCTAGCATCTGTCTCTTCCTCCCTAGCATCTGTCTCTTCCTCCCTAGCATCTGTCTCTTCCTCCCTAGCATCTGTCTCTTCCTCCCTAGCATCTGTCTCTCCCTCCCTAGCATCTGTCTCTCCCTCCCTAGCATCTGTCTCTCTCTCCCTAGCATCTGTCTCTCTCTCCCTAGCATCTGTCTCTTCCTCCCTAGCATCTGTCTCTTCCTCCCTAGCATCTGTCTCTTCCTCCCTAGCATCTGTCTCTTCCTCCCTAGCATCTGTCTCTTCCTCCCTAGCATCTGTCTCTTCCTACCTAGCATCTGTCTCTTCCTCCCTAGCATCTGTCTCTTCCTCCCTAGCATCTGTCTCTTCCTCCCTAGCATCTGTCTCTTCCTCCCTAGCATCTGTCTCTTCCTCCCTAGCATCTGTCTCTTCCTCCCTAGCATCTGTCTCTTCCTGCCTAGCATCTGTCTCTTCCTCCCTAGCATCTGTCTCTCTCTCCCTAGCATCTGTGTCTCTCTCTCCCTAGCATCTGTATCTCTCTCCCTAGCATCTGTCTCTCTCTCCCTAGCATCTGTCTCTCTCTCCCTAGCATCTGTCTCTCTCTCCCTAGCATCTGTCTCCCCCTCCCTAGCATCTGTCTCTCCCTCCCTAGCATCTGTCTCTCTCTCCCTAGCATCTGTCTCTTCCTCCCTAGCATCTGTCTATTCCTCCCTAGCATCTGTCTCTTCCTCCCTAGCATCTGTCTCTTCCTCCCTAGCATCTGTCTCTCTCTCCTTAGCATCTGTCTCTCTCTCCCTAGCATCTGTCTCTCTCTCCCTAGCATCTGTCTCTCCCTCCCTAGCATCTGTCTCTCCCTCCCTAGCATCTGTCTCTCCCTCCCTAGCATCTGTCTCTCCCTCCCTAGCATCTGTCTCTCCCTCCCTAGCATCTGTCTCTCCCTCCCTAGCATCTGTCTCTCCCTCCCTAGCATCTGTCTCTCTCGCCCTAGCATCTGTCTCTTCCTCCCTAGCATCTGTCTCTTCCTCCCTAGCATCTGTCTCTCCCTCCCTAGCATCTGTATCTTCCCCCCTAGCATCTGTCTCTTCCTCCCTAGCATCTGTCTCTTCTTCCCTAGCATCTGTCTCTTCTTCCCTAGCATCTGTCTCTCCTTCCCTAGCATCTGTCTCTCCCTCCCTAGCATCTGTCTCTTCCTCCGTAGCATCTGTCTCTCTCCTCCTAGCATCTGTCTCTTCCTCCCTAGCATCTCTCTCTCCTCCTAGCATCTGTCTCTTCCTCCCTAGCATCTGTCTCTCTCCTCCTAGCATCTGTCTCTTTCCCTCCCTAGCATCTGTCTCTCTCCTCCTAGCATCTGTCTCTCCCTCCCTAGCATCTGTCTCTCTCCCTAGCATCTGTCTCTCTCTCCCTCCCTAGCATCTGTCTCTCTCTCCCTCCCTAGCATCTGTCTCTCTCCCTAGCATCTGTCTCTCTCTCCCTAGCATCTGTCTCTCTCTCCCTAGCATCTGTCTCTCTCTCCCTAGCATCTGTCTCTCTCTCCCTAGCATCTGTCTCTCTCTCCCTAGCATCTGTCTCTCTCTCCCTAGCATCTGTCTCTCTCTCCCCAGCATCTGTCTCTCCCTCCCTAGCATCTGTCTCTCCCTCCCTAGCATCTGTCTCTCCCTCCCTAGCATCGGTCTCTTCCTCCCTAGCATCTGTCTATTCCTCCCTAGCATCTGTCTCTTCCTCCCTAGCATCTGTCTCTCCCTCCCTAGCATCTGTCTCTCTCTCCTTAGCATCTGTCTCTCTCTCTCTAGCATCTGTCTCTCCCTCCCTAGCATCTGTCTCTCCCTCCCTAGCATCTGACTCTCTCTCCCTAGCATCTGTCTCTCCCTCCCTAGCATCTGTCTCTCCCTCCCTAGCATCTGTCTCTCCCTCCCTAGCATCTGTCTCTTCCTCCCTAGCATCTGTCTCTTCCTCCCTAGCATCTGACTCTCTCTCCCTAGCATCTGTCTCTCCCTCTCTCCCTCCCTAGCATCTCTCTCTCCCTCCCTAGCATCTCTCTCTCTCCCTCCCTAGCATCTCTCTCTCTCCCTCCCTAGCATCTCTCTCTCTCCCTCCCTAGCATCTCTCTCTCTCCCTCCCTAGCATCTCTCTCTCTCCCTCCCTAGCATCTCTCTCTCCCTCCCTAGCATCTCTCTCTCTCCCTCCCTAGCATCTGTCTCTCTCTCCCTAGCATCTGTCTCTCTCTCCCCAGCATCTGTCTCTCCCTCCCTAGCATCTGTCTCTCCCTCCCTAGCATCTGTCTCTCTCCCTAGCATCTGTCTCTCTCTCCCTCCCTAGCATCTGTCTCTCTCTCCCTCCCTAGCATCTGTCTCTCTCTCCCTAGCATCTGTCTCTCTCTCCCCAGCATCTGTCTCTCTCTCCCCAGCATCTGTCTCTCCCTCCCTAGCATCTGTCTCTCCCTCCCTAGCATCTGTCTCTCCCTCCCTAGCATCTGTCTCTCCCTCCCTAGCATCTGTCTCTCCCTCCCTAGCATCTGTCTCTCCCTCCCTAGCATCTGTCTCTCCCTCCCTAGCATCTGTCTCTTCCTCCCTAGCATCTGTCTCTTCCTCCATAGCATCTGTCTCTTCCTCCCTAGCATCTGTCTATTCCTCCCTAGCGTCTCTCTCTCTCTCTCCCTCCCTAGCGTCTCTCTCTCTCTCTCTCCCTCCCTAGCGTCTCTCTCTCTCTCTCTCCCTCCCTAGCGTCTCTCTCTCTCCCTCCCTAGCGTCTCTCTCTCTCCCTCCCTAGCGTCTCTCTCCCTCCCTGGCATCTGTCTCTCCCTCCCTAGCATCTGTCTCTCCCTCCCTAGCATCTGTCTCTCCCTCCCTAGCATCTGTCTCTCCCTCCCTAGCATCTGTCTCTCCCTCCCTAGCATCTGACTCTCTCTCCCTAGCATCTGTCTCTCCCTCCCTAGCATCTGTCTCTCCCTCCCTAGCATCTGTCTCTCCCTCCCTAGCATCTGTCTCTCCCTCCCTAGCATCTGTCTCTCCCTCCCTAGCATCTGTCTCTCCCTCCCTAGCATCTGTCTCTTCCTCCCTAGCATCTGTCTCTTCCTCCCTAGCATCTGTCTCTCCCTCCCTCCCTCTGACTCTCTCTCCCTAGCATCTGTCTCTCCCTCTGACTCTCTCTCCCTAGCATCTGTCTCTCCCTCCCTAGCATCTGTCTCTCCCTCCCTAGCATCTGTCTCTTCCTCCCTAGCATCTGTCTCTCTCTCCCTAGCATCGGTCTCTCCCTCCCTAGCATCTGTCTCTTCCTCCCTAGCATCTGTCTCTCTCTCCCTAGCATCTGTCTCTTCCTCCCTAGCATCTGTCTCTTCCTCCCTAGCATCTGTCTCTCCCTCCCTAGCATCTGTCTCTCCCTCCCTAGCATCTGTCTCTCCCTCCCTAGCATCTGTCTCTTCCTCCCTAGCATCTGTCTCTTCCTCCCTAGCATCTGTCTCTTCCTCCCTAGCATCTGTCTCTTCCTCCCTAGCATCTGTCTCTCCCTCCCTCCCTCTGACTCTCTCTCCCTAGCATCTGTCTCTCCCTAGCATCTGTCTCTCCCTCCCTAGCATCTGTCTCTCCCTCCCTAGCATCGGTCTCTCCCTCCCTAGCATCTGTCTCTTCCTCCCTAGCATCTGTCTCTCTCTCCCTAGCATCTGTCTCTTCCTCCCTAGCATCTGTCTCTTCCTCCCTAGCATCTGTCTCTCCCTCCCTAGCATCTGTCTCTCCCTCCCTAGCATCTGTCTCTCCCTCCCTAGCATCTGTCTCTTCCTCCCTAGCATCTGTCTCTTCCTCCCTAGCATCTGTCTCTTCCTCCCTAGCATCTGTCTCTTCCTCCCTAGCATCTGTCTCTTCCTCCCTAGCATCTGTCTCTTCCTCCCTAGCATCTGTCTCTTCCTCCTAGCATCTGTCTCTTCCTCCCTAGCATCTGTCTCTCCCTCCCTAGCATCTGTCTCTCCCTCCCTAGCATCTGTCTCTCCCTCCCTAGCATCTGTCTCTTCCTCCCTAGCATCTGTCTCTTCCTCCCTAGCATCTGTCTCTTCCTCCCTAGCATCTGTCTCTTCCTCCCTAGCATCTGTCTCTTCCTCCCTAGCATCTGTCTCTTCCTCCCTAGCATCTGTCTCTTCCTCCCTAGCATCTGTCTCTTCCTCCCTAGCATCTGTCTCTTCCTCCCTAGCATCTGTCTCTTCCTCCCTAGCATCTGTCTCTTCCTCCCTAGCATCTGTCTCTCCCTCCCTAGCATCTGTCTCTCTCTCCCTAGCATCTGTCTCTCTCTCCCTAGCATCTGTCTCTCTCTCCCTAGCATCTGTCTCTCTCTCCCTAGCATCTGTCTCTCTCTCCCTAGCATCTGTCTCTCTCTCCCTAGCATCTGTCTCTCCCTCCCTAGCATCTGTCTCTCCCTCCCTAGCATCTGTCTCTCCCTCCCTAGCATCTGTCTCTTCCTCCCTAGCATCTGTCTCTCTCTCCCTAGCATCTGACTCTCCCTCCCTAGCATCTGACTCTCCCTCCCTAGCATCTGACTCTCCCTCCCTAGCATCTGACTCTCCCTCCCTAGCATCTGACTCTCCCTCCCTAGCATCTGACTCTCCCTCCCTAGCATCTGACTCTCCCTCCCTAGCATCTGACTCTCCCTCCCTAGCATCTGACTCTCCCTCCCTAGCATCTGACTCTCCCTCCCTAGCATCTGACTCTCCCTCCCTAGCATCTGTCTCTTCCTCCCTAGCATCTGTCTCTCTCTCCCTAGCATCTGTCTCTCCCTCCCTAGCATCTGTCTCTTCCTCCCTAGCATCTGTCTCTCCCTCCCTAGCATCTGTCTCTTCCTCCCTAGCATCTGTCTCTCTCTCCCTAGCATCTGACTCTCCCTCCCTAGCATCTGACTCTCCCTCCCTAGCATCTGACTCTCCCTCCCTAGCATCTGTCTCTTCCTCCCTAGCATCTGTCTCTCTCTCCCTAGCATCTGTCTCTCCCTCCCTAGCATCTGTCTCTCCCTCCCTAGCATCCGTCTCTCCCTCCCTAGCATCCGTCTCTCCCTCCCTAGCATCCGTCTCTCCCTCCCTAGCATCCGTCTCTCCCTCCCTAGCATCCGTCTCTCTCTCCCTAGAATCCGTCTCTCTCTCCCTAGCATCTGTCTCTCCCTCCCTAGCATCCGTCTCTCTCTCCCTAGCATCTGTCTCTCCCTCCCTAGCATCTGTCTCTCCCTCCCTAGCATCTGTCTCTCCCTCCCTAGCATCTGTCTCTCCCTCCCTAGCATCTGTCTCTCCCTCCCTAGCATCTGTCTCTCCCTCCCTAGCATCTGTCTCTCCCTCCCTAGCATCTGTCTCTCCCTCCCTAGCATCTGTCTCTCCCTCCCTAGCATCTGTCTCTCCCTCCCTCTCTAGCATCTCTCTCTCTAGCATCTCTCTCTCTCTAGCATCTCTCTCTCTCTAGCATCTCTCTCTCTCTAGCATCTCTCTCTCTCTCTCCCTCTCTAGCATCTCTCTCTCTCTCCCTCCCTAGCATCTCTCTCTCTCCCTCCCTAGCATCTCTCTCTCTCCCTCCCTAGCGTCTCTCTCTCTCTCCCTCCCTAGCGTCTCTCTCCCTCCCTAGCATCTCTCTCTCCCTCTCTCCCTCCCTAGCATCTTTCTCTCCCTCTCTCCCTCCCTCCCTAGCATCTTTCTCTCTCTCTCTCCCTAGCGTCTCTCTCTCTCTCCCTCCCTCTATAGCATCTCTCCCTCTCCTCCTCCCTCTATAGCATCTCTCCCTCTCCTCCTCCCTCTATAGCATCTCTCTCTCTCCTCCTCCCTCTATAGCATCTCTCCCTCTCCTCCTCCCTCTATAGCATCTCTCCCTCTCCTCCTCCCTCTATAGCATCTCTCCCTCTCCTCCTCCCTCTATAGCATCTCTCTCTCTCCCTCCCTCTATAGCATCTCTCTCTCTCCCTCCCTCTATAGCATCTCTCCCTCTCCCTCCCTAGCGTCTCTCTCTCTCCCTCCCTAGCGTCTCTCTCTCTCCCTCCCTAGCGTCTCTCTCTCTCCCTCCCTAGCGTCTCTCTCTCTCCCTCCCTAGCGTCTCTCTCTCCCTCCCTAGCGTCTCTCTCTCCCTCCCTAGCGTCTCTCTCTCTCCCTCCCTAGCGTCTCTCTCTCTCCCTCCCTAGCGTCTCTCTCTCTCTCTCTCCCCCTAGCGTCTCTCTCTCTCTCTCCCTCCCTAGCGTCTCTCTCTCTCTCCCTCCCTCCCTAGCGTCTCTCTCTCTCCCTCCCTCCCTAGCGTCTCTCTCTCTCCCTCCCTAGCGTCTCTCTCTCTCTCCCCCTAGCGTCTCTCTCTCTCTCCCTCCCTAGCGTCTCTCTCTCTCTCCCTCCCTAGCGTCTCTCTCTCTCCCTCCCTAGCGTCTCTCTCTCTCCCTCCCTAGCGTCTCTCTCTCTCTCCCTCCTAGCGTCTCTCTCTCTCCCTCCCTAGCGTCTCTCTCTCTCCCTCCCTAGCGTCTCTCTCCCTCCCTAGCGTCTCTCTCTCTCCCTCCCTAGCGTCTCTCTCTCTCCCTCCCTAGCGTCTCTCTCTCTTCCTCCCTAGCGTCTCTCTCTCCCTCCCTAGCGTCTCTCTCTCTCCCTAGCATCTCTCTCTCTCCCTCCCTAGCATCTCTCTCCCTCCTAGCATCTCTCTCTCCCTCTCTCCCTCCCTAGCATCTCTCTCTCCCTCTCCCCCTAGCATCCCTAGCATCCCTCTCTCCCTAGCATCTCTCTCCTCCCTAGCATCTCTCTCTCTCCCTCCCTAGCATCTCTCTCTCTCCCTCCCTAGCATCTCTCTCTCTCTCCTCCCTAGCATCTCTCTCTCTCCCTCCCTAGCATCTCCCTCCCTAGCATCTCTCTCTCTCCTCCCTAGCATCTCTCTCTCCCTCTCCCTTCCTAGCATCTCTCTCTCTCCTCCCTAGCATCTCTCTCCCTCTCTCCCTCCCTAGCATCTCTCTCCCTCTCTCCCTCCCTAGCATCTCTCTCCCTCTCTCCCTCCCTAGCATCTCTCTCTCCCCTAGCATCTCTCTCTCTCCCTCCCTAGCATCTCTATCTCTCTCTCCCTCTCTCCCTCCTTATCATCTCTCTCTCTCTCTGCATCTCTCTCTCCCTCCCTAGCATCTCTCTCTCCCTCCCTAGCATCTCTCCCTCCCTCCCTCCCTAGCATATTTCTCTCTCCCTCCCTCCCTAGCATCTCTCCCTCTCTCCCTCGCTAGCATATTTCTCTCTCCCTCCCTCCCTAGCATCTCTCCCTCTCTCCCTCGCTAGCATCTCTCTCTCTCTCCCTCCCTAGCATCTCTCTCTCTCTCCCTCTCTCCCTCCTTAGCATCTCTCTCTCTCCCTCTCTCCCTCCTTAGCATCTCTCTCTCTCCCTCTCTCCCTCCTTAGCATCTCTCCCTCTCTCCCTCCTTAGCATCTCTCCCTCTCTCCCTCCTTAGCATCTCTCCCTCTCTCCCTCCTTAGCATCTCTCCCTCTCTCCCTCCTTAGCATCTCTCCCTCTCTCCCTC
The DNA here is from genome assembly GCF_034236695.1 of Oncorhynchus nerka. Classification (NCBI taxonomy): domain Eukaryota; kingdom Metazoa; phylum Chordata; class Actinopteri; order Salmoniformes; family Salmonidae; genus Oncorhynchus; species Oncorhynchus nerka. The sequence continues at coordinate 28,897,163 of NC_088402.1, forward strand.
CTTAGCATCTCTTTCTCTCCCTCTCTCCCTCCTTAGCATCTCTCTCTCTCCCTCTCTCCCTCCTTAGCATCTCCCTCTCTCCCTCCTTAGCATCTCTCTCTCTCCCTCTCTCCCTCCTTAGCATCTCTCTCTCTCCCTCTCTCCCTCCTTAGCATCTCTCCCTCTCCAGCGTATGTAATTCTCCAGACATACAATGCATTATTAATAGAGCTACCTTATCAGCAACATAAAGGTGACATTGAGTATGGAGGAAGTTTTCTCCCTATGCACTCACACATGCCACCAGCTTATTGAGATGTTGGTGCAACAAAGGTATTTTATCCAGGGCTCACTGGGCCTCCTGTGTGTTCGATTTAATTTCCTGATTGATTTTGATTGCTGTTTTTTCCACCATGGTTTAGATTGGATGGTTAGGAACTAGAACACTAGAGAACGTGGTGTGGTGTAGTGGTTCCTTGCCCCCCCCCACACACACACACACATACATACATACATACATACATACATACATACATACATACATACATACATACATACATACATACATACATACATACATACATACATACATACATACATACATATACACACACACATACATACAGTGGGGAGAACATGTGTTTGGTACACTGCCGATTTTGCAGGTTTTCCTAGAGGTCTGTAATTTTTATCATAGGTACACTTCAACTGTGAGAGACTGAATCTAAAACAAAAATCCAGAAAATCACATTGTACAGACATACATACACACACACACACACACACACACACACACACACACACACATTCATATATACAGTCGGGCAAAAAAGTATTGTCAGCCACCAATTGTGCAAGTTCTCCCACTTAAAAAGATGAGAGAGGCCTGTAATTTTCATCATATGTACACTTCCACTATGACAGACAAAATCCCAAAAATCACATTGTAGTATTTTTAATGAATTTATTTGCAAATTATGGTGGAAAGTAAGTATTTGGTCAATAACAAAAGTTTATATCTACTTTGTTATATACCCTTTGTTGGCAATGACAGAGGTCAAACGTTTTCTGTAAGTATTCACAAGGTTTTCACACACTGTTGCTGGTATTTTGGCGCATTCCTCCATGCAGATCTCCTCTAGAGCAGTGATGTTTTGGGGCTGTTGCTGGGCAACACGGACTTTCAACTCCCTCCAAAGATTTTCTATGGGGTTGAGATCTGGAGACTGGCTAGGCAACTCCAGGACCTTGAAATGCTTCTTACAAAGCCACTCCTTCGTTGCCCGGGCGGTGTGTTTGGGATCATTGTCATGCTGAAAGACCCAGCCACGTTTCATCTTCAATGCCTTTGCTGATGGAAGGAGGTTTTCACTCAAAATCTCATGATACATGGCCCCATTCATTCTTTCCTTTACACGGATCAGTCGCCCTGGTCCCTTTGCAGAAAAACAGCCCCAAAGCATGATGTTTCCACCTCCATGCTTCACAGTAGGTATGGTGTTCTTTGGATGCAACTCAGAATTCTTTGTCCTCCAAACACGACGAGTTGTGTTTTTACCAAAAAGTAATATTTTGGTTTCATCTGACCATATGACATTCTCCCAATCTTCTTCTGGATCATCCAAATGCTCTCTAGCAAACTTCAGACGGGCCTGGACATGTACTGGCTTAAGCAGGGGGACATGTCTGGCACTGCAGGATTTGAGTCACTTGCGGCGTAGTGTGTTACTAATGGTAGGCTTTGTTACTTTGGTCCCAGCTCTTTGCAGGTCATTCACTAGGTCCCCCCGTGTGGTTCTGAGATTTTTGCTCACCGTTCTTGTGATCATTTTGACCCCACGGGGTGAGATCTTGCGTGGAGCCCCAGATCGAGGGAGATTATCAGTGGTCTTGTATGTCTTACATTTCCTAATAATTGCTCCCACCGTTGATTTCTTCAAACCAAGCTGCTTACCTATTGCAGATTCCGTCTTCCCAGCCTGGTGCAGGTCTACATTTTTGTTTCTGGTGTCCTTGGACAGCTCTTTGGTCTTGGCCATAGTGGAGTTTGGAGTGTGACTGTTTGAGGTTGTGGACAGGTGTCTTTTATACTAATAACAAATTCAAACAAGTGCCATTAATACAGGTAACGAGTGGAGGACAGAGGAGCCTCTTAACTTCTAGCGTCGAGCAATCCCGTATCCGGGAGCGTAATCATAGCCTCAAGCTCATTACCATAATACAACGTTTCCTATTCATGAAAATCACAAATGAAACGAAATAAATATATTGAAACACAAGCTTAGCCTTTTGTTAACAACACTGTCATCTCAGATTTTCAAAATATGCTTTAACCAAAGCATTTGTGTAAGAGTATTGATAGCCTAGCATAGCATTAAGCCTAGCATTCAGCAGGCAACATTTTCACAAAAGCAAGAAAAGCATTCAAATAAAATAATTTACCTTTGAAGAACTTCAGATGTTCTCAATGACGAGACTCTGTTAGATAGCAAATGTTCATTTTTTCCCCAAAAATTATTTGTGTAAGAGAAATAGCTCCGTTTTGTTCATCACGTTTGGCTAAGAAAAAAAAAGAAAATGCAGTCAACACAACACCAACACAACTTTTTTCCAAATTAGCTCCATAATATCGACAGAAACATGGCAAACGTTGTTTAGAATCAATCCTCAAGGTGTTTTTCACAATTCTATTCGATGAAAAATCATTCCTGGCAGTCGGTTTCTCATCCGAGGCAAACGGAAAAATACTGCAGCTGGAGATTACGCAATAATTGCGACGGAGGACACCAAGCGACCACCTGGTAGATGTAGTGTCTTATGGTCAATCTTCCAATGATATGCCTACAAATACGTCACAATGCTGCAGACACCTTGGGGAAAACGTGAAAAGGTAAGCTGACTCCTAGCTCCTCCACAGCCATATAAGGAGTCATTGCCATGAGGCGGTTTCAAAAAATGCGGCACTTCCTGATAATATTTTTATCTGGGTTTTTTCTGTGACATCAGTTCTGTGGCAATATCTTTGCAGTTTTGGAAACGTCAGTGTTTTCTTTCCAAAGCTGTCAATTATATGCATAGTCGAGCATCTTTTCGTGACAAAATATCTTGTTTAAAACGGGAACGTTTTTCATCCAAAAATTAAAATAGCGCCCCCTATATTCAAGAAGTTAAAGAAGTTACAGGTCTGTGAGAGCCAGAAATCTTGCTTGTTTGTAGGTGACCAAATACTTATTTTCCACCATAATTTGCAAATAAATTCATTAAAAATCCTACAATGTGATTTTCTGGATTTTTTTTTGTAATTTTGTCTGTCATAGTTGAAGTGTACCTATGATGAAAATTACAGGCCTCTCATCTTTTTAAGTGGGAGAACTTGCACAATTGGTGGCTGACTAAATAATTTTTTGCCCCACTGTACACACACACACACACACATACATTCATATATATACACACACACATACATTCATATATATACACACACATACATTCATATATACACACACACATACATTCATATATACACACACACATACATTCATATATACACATACATACATACATGCATGCATATTCTGTACAAACACATACACACACATACACACACAAACACATACATACATATACACATACATACATATACTGTACAAACACATACACACACATACATACATACATATACTGTACACACACAAACACAAACATACATATATATACACACACAATCATACACCTTAGCCAAATACATTTAAACTCAGTTTTCACAATTCCTGACATTTAATCCTAGTATTAAATTCTAATCTATTAGGTCAGTTAGGATCACCACTTTTATTTTAAGAATGTGAAATGTCAGAATAATTAGTAGAGAGAATTATTTTTTTATTTCATCACATTCCCAGTGGGTCAGAAGTTGACATACACTCCATTAGTATTTGGCAGCATTGCCTTTAAAGTGTTTAACAATAAGTTGGTTGAATTTTGGCCCATTCCTCCTGACAGAGCTGGTGTAACTGAATCAGGTTTGTAGGCCTCCTTGCTCGCACACGCTTTTTCGGTCCTGCCTACAAATGTTCTATAGAATTGAAGTCAGGGCTTTGTGATGGCCACTCCAACACCTTGACTTTGTTGTCCTTAACCCTTTCACACGTACCATCACAAGGGTGTGATCGTTCTACAGTGGTCCCTGAAGCGTACAATCAAACCCGTGTGATTAGAATGCTTATTTAGAAAGGCCAATTTCGAATGATGCAACCATCAGTATTTAAGCTGGCCACACTTTTTCCAGAAACGATTTACACAAACGTAGTCCTTACAAAGTTATGTCCAGAATGTCAGCAGTTTATTTTTGGATGCAGTGTTCAGATATTCACAGAAGTATCTATAGCATAACTCAATCATCCGAACCGGAAAAATGTAGGCAACAAGCGGCCATATTTTCTAACTCTCGGCTGACATAAACTACAATATGAATTAACTAATAGCAATTACTATTTATAACTAATCACAGGTGAGCTCACCATTGATCGAAATAATTGAGTAAAACACTTTCTAGAAATCTAAAGTAATCCGACGATTAGCATCAGCGCGCAGCCATGCTTTGTTTCCTCAAAGAAACCAAAGAGAGGACTAGATGAGTTTGGTCTGTTTATAGTATGCATGTTGAAGGAGTGTGTCGTCTACCATCGTTCACATCCCACCATTCACTTCCTGAAGTTCTCAAAAAATGAGTGAACCCTTACTCACCTCATTTTATTATAGCATCTTTGGTCCGACAGACGATTCCGTGAAACCCAGAATGCATTGTATGTCAACAAACATGGCTCCACACATAGCTGGAATTAGCTTAGCTCATCATAAACAGTACAGCCTTCCAAAAATCATTTTACACACATACTATGTGCCCATTACAGTCTATGCAACAATCAGAATGCATGATTTATCGCTGGGACTTGAAAAACATGTGAATAAAACAGTAAATATATCAATAATTACCACAAAAACAAACATTTTCTGATAGTGATTTGATACAAATGGCGCGTTCAGGCAGTCAATCACGTAACCTCTCCCTCCCACTCTGAGCCATTCAGTGTTGTTATGTAGCTAGTGAGATAAGCTGTAGCATTAGCAATGTCTTGTGGAAATTCTGACAATGAGTCTGAAAGTCAGGAATCAGATTCTGACAGTGAGGAGCTTCCCCCCAGCCATTGAGAACCCTAAATCTGAAGACCCCTTGTCCACTGATGAAGTCCCAGTTCCCTTTGAAGATGCTGGTGACGATGGAGGCAGAATGATAGTGGATGAAGTACAGGAGTTCTGTGGTAGCTGGAAGGCTGCCAGTCATTTCACCCCTCCTGGCCCTGCTGTTTGCTTTGATGAGTCCCAGTCTGGAGTGCAACGCCCCTTGCCATTTCCATCTGAGGCAGAGTGCTTCAAGTTGTTTCTGACAGAAAAGCTGGTGAGAGACATAGCAGAGACCAATCACTATGCCTTGGAGCTACAGGAGAAGAGAGCCAGGAGTGAGGGGGACAACCACAATTAGTGAAATGTATACCTTCCTGGTGACAGTCCTTCTCATGGGGAGAGTAAAGAAGAACTCCCTAACAGAATACTGGAGCACAGATTCTATGTTTGCAACTCCCTTCTTTGCCACCCTCTTTTCCCAAGACCGCTTCCTAGTTCTGCTGCGATAACTGCATTGCATTAACAATGCTATTGCCATCCTAAATTACCCCTAAAATACAAAATAAGAAATGTCAACAGCTGGCAGTAAAGTGGTATGACAAACGAGACGTCCATGTCCTCTCCACTGTCCATACAGCAACCATGTCGGCCACAGGGAAGGTGGACCACCTGACGGGAGAGAGAAACATCAAACCTGACTATAACCTCAAAATGGGGACAGTAGATAAGGCGGACATGATGAACAGCTTTGTGGAATACACACAGAAAACCACCAAGTGGTATAAGAAAATATTTTTCAATTTTTCCAGAGTAGCTTCAAAATACAACAAGCCAATACTTCTCTGACGCAATTAGCATTGTTTTACAGAGCTAATAGAAGAATGTGGCTAGCAACATAAACACGATTGAATATAACACCATAAAGGTTATGAAATGAGTAACGTTACCTCATGTCCGCAGTTATAAGGAATATACACAAATATATAATGCTCCATACACACAGTGAGCTACAGTAGAAACGGTATAACACGACATCCAGAAACTATTATAACGTAATAAGGCACTTACTTTGATATAAATGCAGTTTGGATTTGAACCTGGGTGTCTGTAGTGACGCCTCTGGCACTGAGACGCTGTTCCTTAGACAGCTGCACCACTTGGGAGTCATAAGGCCAGGGTAGCTTCAAAATAAAACACATGCTAATACTTCTCTGACGCAATTAGCATTGTTTTCCAGGGCTAATAGAAGAATGTAGGTAGCTACACAAGCATTGAGCATAACACCATAAAGGTTATGAAATGAGTAACGTTGCCTCGCGTGTCCACGGTTATAAGGAATATACACAAAAATATCAAGCTAGAAACGACATAACGACATTCAGAAACTATTATAACGTAATAAGGCACTTACTTTGATAGAAACGCACACATTTCAAAGTCATTGGTAAGGAAAACAGCTATGACTGCGATGCAGGCAACAGATGGAAAATGTGGAACACGTGTGTGCAGCACGGGAGATGAGCAGATGTCTGCAGACATGAACTGCACAAACAATTGGGAAGTGTTTGGGGAATTTTGTCCGGGTCAGAAATGTCTAGAAAAATGTATTGGTCCGCTCAAGTTAAGATGACTACTTTTATGTGAATGAATGAGGTGGAACACACCTCAATTCAAGCTGTTTTTAGAAAATAAAAAACTTGTTAGAAAATCATTTGAAACTGTTTAAAGGCACAGTCAGTAAACTTCTGACCCACTGGAAATGATCTGTCTGTAAACAATTGTTGGAAAATGACTTTGGTCATGCACAAAGTAGATGTCCTAACCGACTTGCCAAAACTATAGTTTAACAAGACATTTGTGGAGTGGTTGAAAAACGAGATTTAATGTGAACTTATAAACTTCCGACTTCAACTGTACATATACAGACGCATACATACATACATACATACATACAGTGGGGAGAACGAACAAGTATTTGAAACACTGCCGATTTTGCAGGTTTTCCTACTTACAAAGCATCTAGAGGTCTGTAATTTTTATCATAGGTACACTTCAACTGTGAGAGACGGAATATAAAAAAAATCACATTTTATGATTTTTAAGTAATTTATTTTATTTTATTGCGCCATTATATTGTCCCAATAACTACCGTGGGATATGCGTCAACAGCAACCCTGGGAAAATCTTCTGCATCATCAACAGTATCATCAACAGCAGACTCTTACATTTCCTCAGTGAAAACAATGTATTGAGCAAATGTCAAGGTCATTTAGGGGCGTCCGGTAGCTAGTGGTTAGAGCATTGGACCAGTAACGAAAGGTTGCTGGATCGAATCCCTGAGCTGACATGGTAAAAAAATATGTCATTCTACCCCTGAACAAGACAGTTAACCCACTGTTCCCCGGTAGGCCATCATTGCTAATAAGAATTTGTTCTGAACTGACTTGCCTAGTTAAATAAAGGTTAAATATAAATAGAATTAGAACAGTCTGCATCACCCAGCCTCACCCGACTAGAATCTGATGACAAATGTCTACTGTATGCTGATGATCTGGTGCTTATTTCCCCAACCAAGGAGGGCTTATAGCAGCACATAGACATCTATAGTGGACACTGTTCCCAAACTGAGGTACACGCACAATTCTGTCGGGGGTAGTCCAAATGCATTTTCTTGTGTTTTTATTTTTTTTACATGTTTTCAAACAGTCCATTTATATTTATATTATATATAACGGGGCTATACATTTGGGTGAGGTTTTTCTCTTGCCTGAGTAGCCTCGTTTCAAAGCCACAAATATAATGAAACCATCTAGTGTTCAGCCAAATAACAACACAATGTCAAATACAGGTAGCCTAGTCAAATAATTAACATCCAATCACATTAACCGTTACTCTCTCGCGGGAATTCCACTAACGGTTTGTATGTAGCCAAATATAGCTGCTGCTCATGTTGGTATCTGTACTGATGGCGCAAAATCCATGACAGGGAGACATAGTGGAGTGGTAACACGAGTGCAAGCAGTTGATCCCAACACCACTTAGGCGCCACTCCCAACACCACCGCTTGAAAGACGTTTTGGACACTACAGTGAAAATGGTTAACTTTGTTAAAGCAAGGCCTCTGAACTCTTGTGTATTTTCTGCACTATACAATGATATTTGGCAGTGACCATGTAATGCTTTTACAACAGTCAGAAGTGCGCTGGTTATCAAGGGGCAAAGTATTGACACGTTTTTTAAAATTGAGAGACGAGCTTAAAGTTTTCTTTACTGACCATAATTTTTACTTGTCTGACCGCTTGCATGATACGGAGTTTCTCACACGACTGGCCTATCGGAGTGATGTTTTTCTCGCCTGAATGATCTGAATCTAGGATTACAGGGACTCTCCGCAACTATATTCAATGTGTGGGACAAAATTGAGGCTATGATTAAGAAGTTGGAGCTCTTCTCTGTCTGCATTAATGAACTCAAGCAGACCATGTCAAATGTAATATAGTGAAGCACCTGTGTTGGGTTGGGTGCGCAATTACACAGGTACTTTCCTGAAACGGATGACACAAACAACTGGATTCATTATCCCTTTCATGCCCTGCCTCTAGTCCACTTACCGATATCTGAACAAGAGATTCTCATGGAAATTGCAACAAGCGGTTCTGTGAAAATGTAATTTAATCAGAAGCCACTGCCAGATTTCTGGATTGGGCTGCGCTCAGAGTATCCTGTCCTGGCAAAAATTACTTGAATCAGTTGTAGAACAGATTGACCTTTATGGTTGTGAGGTCTGGGGTCCACTCACCATCCAAGATAGAGGAAGAGAGAGAGACTATACTCTCCTGTTGATAAAATAAATCAAATCAAATCAAAAATGTTGTGTCACGTGCGCCGAATACAAACCTTACAGTGAAATGCTTACTTTACAGGCTCTAACCAATAGTGTGAAGAAGAAAAAGTGTGTGTGTGTGTGTGTGTGTAAAGAAATAAAACAATAGTAAAAAGACATTTGAAAAAAGAGTAGCAAGGCTATATATAGACACCTGTTAGTCAGGCTTATTGAGGTAGTATGTACATGTAGGTATCGTTAAAGTGACTATGCATATATGATGAACAGAGAGTAGCAGAAGCGTAAAGAGGGGCGTAAAGAGGGGTTGGGGGGGGAACACAATGCAAATAGTCCGGGTAACCATTTGGTTACCTGTTCAGGAGTCTTATGGCTTGGGGGTAAAAACTGTTGAGAAGCCTTTTTGTCCTAGACTAGGCACTCCGGTACCGCTTGCCATGCGGTAGTAGAGAGAACAGTCTATGGCTGGGGTCTTTGACAATTTTTAGGGCCTTCCTCTGACACCGCCTGGTGTAGAGGTCCTGGATGGCAGGCAGCTTTGCCCCAGTGATGTACTGGGCCGTACGCACTACCTTCCGAAGTGCCATGTGGTCGGAGGCCGAGCAAATGCCGTACCAGGCAGTGATGCAACCGGTCAGGATGCTCTCGATGTTGCAGCTGTAGAACTTTTTGAGTTCGTCAGCAAACTTAATGATGGTGTTGGAGTCGTGCCTGGCCATGTAGTCGTGGGTGAACAGGGAGTACAGGAGGGGACTGAGCATGCACCCCTGGGGAGCTCCAGTATTGAGGATCAGCGTGGCAGATGTGTTGCTACCTACCCTCACCACCTGGGGGCGGCCTGTCAGGAAGTCCATATAATGGTTCGTCGCAGAGCATAGCGGGATTTCTTGTAAGCTTCCGGGTTAGAGTCCCGCACCTTGAAAGCAGCAGCTCTACCCTTTAGCTCAGTTGCGAATGTTGCCTGTAATCCATGGCTTCTGGTTGGGGTATGTACGTACAGTCACTGTGGGAGGGGGACGTCCTCAATGCACTTATTGATAAAGCCAGTGACTGATGTGGTGTATTCCTCAATGTCATCGGAAGAATCCCGGAACATGTTCCAGTCCTGTAGTTTAGCATCTGCTTCATCTGACCATTTTTTCCTGCTTTAATTTTTGCTTGTAAGCAGGAATCAGGAGGATAGAGTTGTGGTGGGATTTACCAAATGGAGGGCGAGGGAGAGCTTTGTACGCATCTCTGTGTGTGGAGTACAGGTGATCTACAATTGTTTCCCCTCTGGTTGCACATTTAACATGTTGATAGAGATTTGGTAGAACTGATTTAAGTTTCCCTGCTTTAAAGTCTCCTAGGAGCGCCGCCTCTGGGTGAGTGGTTTCTTGTTTGCTTATTTCCTTATACAGCTGACTTAGTGTGGTCTTAGTGCCAGCATCTCTCTATGGTGGTAAATAAACAGCCATGAAAAGTATAGCTGAGAACTCTCTAGGCAAGTAGTGTGGCCTGCAGTTTATCACAATATACTCAACTTCAGGCGAGCAAAATCTAGAGACTTCCATAGATTTCGTGCACCAGCTGTTGTTTACAAGACTTCATAGGGAGAGAGAGAGAGACTATACTCTGCTGTTTATAATATAATAGTCTTCATAGGGAGAGAGAGAGAGAGACTATACTCTCCTGTTTATAATATAATAGTCTTGAGAGAGAGAGAGAGACTATACTCTGCTGTTTATAATATAATAGTCTTCATAGGGAGAGAGAGAGAGACTATACTCTGCTGTTTATAATATAATAGTCTTCATAGAGAGAGAGAGAGAGAGAGACTATACTCTCCTGTTTATAATATAATAGACTTCATAGAGAGAGAGAAACTATACTCTCCTGTTTATAATATAATAGTCTTCATAGGGAGAGAGAGAGAGAGACTATACTCTGCTGTTTATAATATAATAGACTTCATAGGGAGAGAGACTATACTCTCCTGTTTATAATATAATAGACTTCATAGGGAGAGAGACTATACTCTGCTGTTTATAATATAATATACTTCATAGGGAGAGAGACTATACTATCCTGTTTATAATATAATAGTCTTCATAGGGAGAGAGAGAGAGAGAGAGACTATACTCTCCTGTTTATAATATAATAGTCTTCATAGGGAGAGAGAGAGACTATACTCTCCTGTTTATAATATAATAGACTTCATAGGGAGAGAGAGAGAGAGACTATACTCTCCTGTTTATAATATAATAGTCTTCATAGGGAGAGAGAGAGAGACTATACTCTGCTGTTTATAATATAATAGTCTTCATAGAGAGAGAGAGAGACTATACTCTGCTGTTTATAATATAATAGTCTTCATAGGGAGAGAGAGAGAGAGAGACTATACTCTCCTGTTTATAATATAATAGTCTTCATAGGAGAGAGAGAGAGAGACTATACTCTGCTGTTTATAATATAATAGTCTTCATAGGAGAGAGACTATACTCTGCTGTTTATAATATAATAGTCTTCATAGGGAGAGAGAGAGACTATACTCTGCTGTTTATAATATAATAGTCTTCATAGGGGAGAGAGACTATACTCTGCTGTTTATAATATAATAGTCTTCATAGGGAGAGAGAGAGAGACTATACTCTGCTGTTTATAATATAATAGTCTTCATAGGGAGAGAGAGAGAGACTATACTCTCCTGTTTATAATATAATAGTCTTCATAGGAGAGAGAGAGAGACTATACTCTCCTGTTTATAATATAATAGTCTTCATAGGGAGAGAGAGAGAGACTATACTCTCCTGTTTATAATATAATAGTCTTCATAGAGAGAGAGAGAGAGACTATACTCTCCTGTTTATAATATAATAGTCTTCATAGGGAGAGAGAGAGAGACTATACTCTCCTGTTTATAATATAATAGTCTTCATAGGGAGAGAGACTATACTCTGCTGTTTATAATATAATAGACTTCATAGGGAGAGACTATACTCTGCTGTTTATAATATAATAGACTTCATAGGGAGAGAGACTATACTCTCCTGTTTATAATATAATAGACTTCATAGAGAGAGAGAAACTATACTCTCCTGTTTATAATATAATAGTCTTCATAGGGAGAGAGAGAGAGAGACTATACTCTGCTGTTTATAATATAATAGTCTTCATAGGGAGAGAGACTATACTCTCCTGTTTATAATATAATAGACTTCATAGGGAGAGAGACTATACTCTGCTGTTTATAATATAATAGACTTCATAGGGAGAGAGACTATACTATCCTGTTTATAATATAATAGTCTTCATAGGGAGAGAGAGAGAGACTATACTCTCCTGTTTATAATATAATAGTCTTCATAGGGAGAGAGAGAGAGACTATACTCTCCTGTTTATAATATAATAGTCTTCATAGGGAGAGAGAGAGAGAGAGACTATACTCTCCTGTTTATAATATAATAGTCTTCATAGGGAGAGAGAGAGAGACTATACTCTGCTGTTTATAATATAATAGTCTTCATAGAGAGAGAGAGACTATACTCTGCTGTTTATAATATAATAGTCTTCATAGGGAGAGAGAGAGAGAGAGAGACTATACTCTGCTGTTTATAATATAATAGTCTTCATAGGGGAGAGAGAGAGAGACTATACTCTGCTGTTTATAATATAATAGACTTCATAGGGAGAGAGACTATACTCTGCTGTTTATAATATAATAGTCTTCATAGGGAGAGAGAGAGAGAGAGAGACTATACTCTCCTGTTTATAATATAATAGTCTTCATAGGGAGAGAGACTATACTCTGCTGTTTATAATATAATAGTCTTCATAGGAGAGAGAGAGAGAGACTATACTCTCCTGTTTATAATATAATAGTCTTCATAGAGAGAGAGAGAGACTATACTCTCCTGTTTATAATATAATAGTCTTCATAGGGAGAGAGAGAGAGACTATACTCTCCTGTTTATAATATAATAGTCTTCATAGGGAGAGAGAGAGAGAGACTATACTCTGCTGTTTATAATATAATAGTCTTCATAGGGAGAGAGAGAGAGAGACTATACTCTCCTGTTTATAATATAATAGTCTTCATAGAGAGAGACTATACTCTGCTGTTTATAATATAATAGTCTTCAGAGAGACTATACTCTCCTGTTTATAATATAATAGTCTTCATAGGGAGAGAGACTATACTCTCCTGTTTATAATATAATAGTCTTCATAGAGAGAGACTATACTCTCCTGTTTATAATATAATAGTCTTCATACTCTCCTGTTTATAATATAATAGTCTTCATAGGGAGAGAGAGAGAGACTATACTCTGCTGTTTATAATATAATAGTCTTCATAGGGAGAGAGAGAGAGAGAGAGAGACTATACTCTCCTGTTTATAATATAATAGTCTTCATAGGGAGAGAGAGACTATACTCTCCTGTTTATAATATAATAGTCTTCATAGGAGAGAGAGAGAGAGACTATACTCTGCTGTTTATAATATAATAGTCTTCATAGAGAGAGAGAGAGACTATACTCTGCTGTTTATAATATAATAGTCTTCATAGAGAGAGAGAGAGACTATACTCTCCTGTTTATAATATAATAGACTTCATAGAGAGAGAGAGACTATACTCTGCTGTTTATAATATAATAGACTTCATAGGGAGAGACTATACTCTGCTGTTTATAATATAATAGTCTTCATAGGGAGAGAGAGAGACTATACTCTGCTGTTTATAATATAATAGTCTTCATACTATCTGCTGTTTATAATATAATAGACTTCATAGGGAGAGAGAGAGAGACTATACTCTCCTGTTTATAATATAATAGTCTTCATAGGGAGAGAGAGACTATACTCTCCTGTTTATAATATAATAGTCTTCATAGGAGAGAGAGAGAGACTATACTCTCCTGTTTATAATATAATAGTCTTCATAGAGAGAGAGAGACTATACTCTGCTGTTTATAATATAATAGTCTTCATAGAGAGAGAGAGAGAGACTATACTCTCCTGTTTATAATATAATAGTCTTCATAGGGAGAGAGAGAGAGAGACTATACTCTGCTGTTTATAATATAATAGTCTTCATAGGGAGAGAGAGAGACTATACTCTCCTGTTTATAATATAATAGTCTTCATAGGGAGAGAGAGACTATACTCTCCTGTTTATAATATAATAGTCTTCATAGAGAGAGAGAGAGAGAGACTATACTCTCCTGTTTATAATATAATAGTCTTCATAGGGAGAGAGAGAGAGAGACTATACTCTCCTGTTTATAATATAATAGTCTTCATAGAGAGAGAGAGAGAGACTATACTCTCCTGTTTATAATATAATAGTCTTCATAGAGAGAGAGAGAGAGACTATACTCTGCTGTTTATAATATAATAGACTTCATAGGGAGAGAGAGACTATACTCTCCTGTTTATAATATAATAGTCTTCATAGGAGAGAGAGAGAGAGAGACTATACTCTGCTGTTTATAATATAATAGTCTTCATAGGGAGAGAGACTATACTCTCCTGTTTATAATATAATAGTCTTCATAGAGAGAGAGAGAGAGACTATACTCTCCTGTTTATAATATAATAGTCTTCATAGGGAGAGAGAGAGAGAGACTATACTCTCCTGTTTATAATATAATAGTCTTCATAGGAGAGAGAGAGAGAGACTATACTCTCCTGTTTATAATATAATAGTCTTCATAGGGAGAGAGAGAGAGAGACTATACTCTCCTGTTTATAATATAATAGTCTTCATAGAGAGAGAGACTATACTCTCCTGTTTATAATATAATAGTCTTCATAGGGAGAGAGACTATACTCTGCTGTTTATAATATAATAGTCTTCATAGGGAGAGAGAGAGAGAGACTATACTCTGCTGTTTATAATATAATAGTCTTCATAGGGAGAGAGAGAGAGAGACTATACTCTGCTGTTTATAATATAATAGTCTTCATAGAGAGAGAGAGAGAGACTATACTCTGCTGTTTATAATATAATAGTCTTCATAGAGAGAGAGAGAGACTATACTCTCCTGTTTATAATATAATAGACTTCATAGAGAGAGAGAGAGACTATACTCTCCTGTTTATAATATAATAGACTTCATAGAGAGAGAGAGACTATACTCTGCTGTTTATAATATAATAGACTTCATAGGGAGAGACTATACTCTGCTGTTTATAATATAATAGACTTCATAGGGAGAGAGACTATACTCTGCTGTTTATAATATAATAGTATTCATAGGGAGAGAGAGAGAGAGACTATACTCTCCTGTTTATAATATAATAGTCTTCATAGGAGAGAGACTATACTCTCCTGTTTATAATATAATAGACTTCATAGGGAGAGAGACTATACTCTCCTGTTTATAATATAATAGTCTTCATAGGGAGAGAGAGAGAGACTATACTCTCCTGTTTATAATATAATAGACTTCATAGGGAGAGAGACTATACTCTCCTGTTTATAATATAATAGTCTTCATAGGGAGAGAGAGAGAGAGACTATACTCTCCTGTTTATAATATAATAGTCTTCATAGGGAGAGAGAGAGAGAGACTATACTCTCCTGTTTATAATATAATAGACTTCATAGGGAGAGAGACTATACTCTCCTGTTTATAATATAATAGACTTCATATGGAGAGAGACTATACTCTGCTGTTTATAATATAATAGCCTTCATAGGGAGAGAGAGAGAGAGACTATACTCTGCTGTTTATAATATACTAGTCTTCATAGGGAGAGAGGGAGAGAGACTATACTCTCCTGTTTATAATATAATAGTCTTCATAGGGAGAGAGAGAGAGAGACTATACTCTCCTGTTTATAATATAATAGTCTACATAGGGAGAGAGAGAGAGAGACTATACTCTCCTGTTTATAATATAATAGTCTTCATATAGAGAGAGACTATACTCTCCTGTTTATAATATAATAGTCTTCATATAGAGAGAGACTATACTCTGCTGTTTATAATATAATAGTCTTCATATAGAGAGAGACTATACTCTCCTGTTTATAATATAATAGTCTTCATAGGAGAGAGAGAGAGAGACTATACTCTCCTGTTTATAATATAATAGTCTTCATAGGGAGAGAGAGAGAGAGACTATACTATCCTGTTTATAATATAATAGTCTTCATAGGGAGAGAGACTATACTCTGCTGTTTATAATATAATAGTCTTCATAGGGAGAGAGAGAGAGACTATACTCTCCTGTTTATAATATAATAGTCTTCATAGGAGAGAGACTATACTCTCCTGTTTATAATATAATAGACTTCATAGGGAGAGAGACTATACTCTCCTGTTTATAATATAATAGTCTTCATAGAGAGAGAGAGAGAGAGACTATACTCTCCTGTTTATAATATAATAGACTTCATAGGGAGAGAGACTATACTCTCCTGTTTATAATATAATAGTCTTCATAGGGAGAGAGAGAGAGACTATACTCTCCTGTTTATAATATAATAGTCTTCATAGGGAGAGAGAGAGAGAGACTATACTCTCCTGTTTATAATATAATAGACTTCATAGGGAGAGAGACTATACTCTCCTGTTTATAATATAATAGACTTCATAGTCTTCATGGAGAGAGACTATACTCTGCTGTTTATAATATAATAGTCTTCATAGGGGAGAGAGAGAGAGACTATACTCTGCTGTTTATAATATAATAGTCTTCATAGGAGAGAGAGAGAGAGACTATACTCTCCTGTTTATAATATAATAGTCTTCATAGGGAGAGAGAGAGAGAGACTATACTCTCCTGTTTATAATATAATAGTCTTCATAGGGGAGAGAGAGAGACTATACTCTCCTGTTTATAATATAATAGTCTTCATAGACTTCATAGAGAGAGAGAGACTATACTCTCCTGTTTATAATATAATAGTCTTCATAGAGAGAGAGACTATAGTTTATAATATAATAGTCTTCATATAGAGAGAGACTATACTCTCCTGTTTATAATATAATAGTCTTCATAGAGAGAGAGTTTATAATATAATAGTCTTCATAGAGAGAGAGAGACTATACTCTCCTGTTTATAATATAATAGAGAGACTATACTCTCCTGTTTATAATATAATAGTCTTCATAGAGAGAGAGAGAGACTATACTATCCTGTTTATAATATAATAGTCTTCATAGGGAGAGAGACTATACTCTCCTGTTTATAATATAATAGTCTTCATAGGGAGAGAGAGAGAGAGACTATACTCTCCTGTTTATAATATAATAGTCTTCATAGGGAGAGAGACTATACTCTCCTGTTTATAATATAATAGACTTCATAGGGAGAGAGACTACTCTCCTGTTTATAATATAATAGACTTCATAGGGAGAGAGACTATACTCTCCTGTTTATAATATAATAGACTTCATAGAGAGAGAGACTATACTCTCCTGTTTATAATATAATAGTCTTCATAGGGAGAGAGACTATACTCTCCTGTTTATAATATAATAGTCTTCATAGAGAGAGAGAGAGAGACTATACTCTGCTGTTTATAATATAATAGTCTTCATAGGGAGAGAGAGAGAGACTATACTCTGCTGTTTATAATATAATAGTCTTCATAGAGAGAGAGAGAGAGAGACTATACTCTGCTGTTTATAATATAATAGTCTTCATAGAGGAGAGAGAGAGACTATACTCTCCTGTTTATAATATAATAGTCTTCATAGAGAGAGAGAGAGAGAGACTATACTCTCCTGTTTATAATATAATAGTCTTCATAGAGAGAGAGAGAGAGACTATACTCTCCTGTTTATAATATAATAGTCTTCATAGGGAGAGAGACTATACTCTCCTGTTTATAATATAATAGTCTTCATAGAGAGAGAGAGAGAGACTATACTCTCCTGTTTATAATATAATAGTCTTCATAGAGGAGAGACTAGAGAGACTATACTCTGCTGTTTATAATATAATAGTCTTCATAGGGAGAGAGACTATAGAGAGAGAGACTATACTCTCCTGTTTATAATATAATAGTCTTCATAGGGAGAGAGACTATACTCTGCTGAGAGAGAGAGACTATACTCTCCTGTTTATAATATAATAGTCTTCATAGAGAGAGAGAGAGAGACTATACTCTGCTGTTTATAATATAATAGTCTTCATAGAGAGAGAGACTATACTCTCCTGTTTATAATATAATAGTCTTCATAGAGAGAGAGAGAGAGACTATACTCTGCTGTTTATAATATAATAGTCTTCATAGGAGAGAGACTATACTCTGCTGTTTAGTTTATATACTCTCCTGTTTATATAATAGAGAGAGACTATACTCTCCTGTTTATAATATAATAGTCTTCATAGGGAGAGAGAGAGAGAGACTATACTCTGCTGTTTATAATATAATAGTCTTCATAGGGAGAGAGAGAGAGAGACTATACTCTCCTGTTTATAATATAATAGTCTTCATAGGAGAGAGAGAGAGACTATACTCTCCTGTTTATAATATAATAGTCTTCATAGGGAGAGAGAGAGAGAGACTATACTCTGCTGTTTATAATATAATAGTCTTCATAGGGAGAGAGAGAGAGACTATACTCTCCTGTTTATAATATAATAGTCTTCATAGAGAGAGACTATACTCTCCTGTTTATAATATAATAGTCTTCATAGAGAGAGAGAGAGAGACTATACTCTCCTGTTTATAATATAATAGTCTTCATAGAGAGAGAGAGAGACTATACTCTGCTGTTTATAATATAATAGTCTTCATAGAGAGAGAGAGAGAGACTATACTCTGCTGTTTATAATATAATAGTCTTCATAGAGAGAGAGACTATACTCTCCTGTTTATAATATAATAGTCTTCATAGGGAGAGAGAGAGAGACTATACTCTCCTGTTTATAATATAATAGTCTTCATAGAGAGAGAGAGACTATACTCTCCTGTTTATAATATAATAGTCTTCATAGAGAGAGAGAGACTATACTCTCCTGTTTATAATATAATAGACTTCATAGGGAGAGAGACTATACTCTCCTGTTTATAATATAATAGTCTTCATAGGGAGAGAGAGAGACTATACTCTGCTGTTTATAATATAATAGACTTCATAGGAGAGAGAGAGAGAGAGAGACTATACTCTCCTGTTTATAATATAATAGTCTTCATAGAGAGAGAGAGAGACTATACTCTGCTGTTTATAATATAATAGTCTTCATAGGAGAGAGACTATACTCTGCTGTTTATAATATAATAGTCTTCATAGGGAGAGAGAGAGACTATACTCTCCTGTTTATAATATAATAGTCTTCATAGGGAGAGAGAGAGAGAAACTATACTCTGCTGTTTATAATATAATAGTCTTCATAGGGAGAGAGAGAGAGACTATACTATCCTGTTTATAATATAATAGTCTTCATAGGGAGAGAGAGAGAGAGACTATACTCTCCTGTTTATAATATAATAGTCTTCATAGGAGAGAGAGAGAGAGACTATACTCTCCTGTTTATAATATAATAGTCTTCATAGGGAGAGAGAGAGAGACTATACTCTCCTGTTTATAATTTATAATATAATAGTCTTCATAGAGAGAGAGACTATACTCTCCTGTTTATAATATAATAGTCTTCATAGGGAGAGAGAGAGAGACTATACTCTCCTGTTTATAATATAATAGTCTTCATAGGAGAGAGAGAGAGAGACTATACTCTCCTGTTTATAATATAATAGTCTTCATAGAGAGAGAGACTATAGACTATACTCTGCTGTTTATAATATAATAGTCTTCATAGTTTATAATATAATAGAGGGAGAGAGACTATACTCTGCTGTTTATAATATAATAGTCTTCATATAGAGAGAGAGAGAGACTATACTCTGCTGTTTATAATATAATAGACTTCATAGGGAGAGAGAGAGACTATACTCTCCTGTTTATAATATAATAGTCTTCATAGAGAGAGAGAGAGACTATACTCTCCTGTTTATAATATAATAGACTTCATAGAGAGAGAGAGAGACTATACTCTGCTGTTTATAATATAATAGTCTTCATAGGGAGAGAGAGAGACTATACTCTCCTGTTTATAATATAATAGACTTCATAGAGAGAGAGAGAGACTATACTCTCCTGTTTATAATATAATAGACTTCATAGGGAGAGAGACTATACTCTCCTGTTTGTAATATAATAGTCTTCATAGGGAGAGAGAGAGACTATACTCTGCTGTTTATACTATAATATACTTCATAGAGAGAGAGAGAGACTATACTCTCCTGTTTGTAATATAATAGTCTTCATAGGGAGAGAGAGAGACTATACTCTGCTGTTTATACTATAATAGACTTCATAGAGAGAGAGAGAGACACTATACTCTCCTGTTTATAATATAATAGTCTTCATAGAGAGAGAGAGAGAGAGAGACTATACTATCCTGTTTATAATATAATAGTCTTCATAGGGAGAGAGAGAGAGAGACTATACTCTCCTGTTTATAATATAATAGTCTTCATAGGGAGAGAAACTATACTCTGCTGTTTATAATATAATAGTCTTCATAGAGAGAGAGACTATACTCTGCTGTTTATAATATAATAGTCTTCATAGGGAGAGAGAGAGAGAGAGACTATACTCTGCTGTTTATAATATAATAGTCTTCATAGGGAGAGAGAGAGAGAGACTATACTCTCCTGTTTATAATATAATAGTCTTCATAGGGAGAGAGAGAGAGAGACTATACTCTCCTGTTTATAATATAATAGTCTTCATAGGAGAGAGAGAGAGACTATACTCTCCTGTTTATAATATAATATAGGGAGGAGAGAGAGAGAGAGAGACTATAGCTGTTTATAATATAATAGTCTTCATAGGGAGAGAGACTATACTCTGCTGTTTATAATATAATAGTCTTCATAGGGAGAGAGAGAGAGAGACTATACTCTGCTGTTTATAATATAATAGTCTTCATAGTGAGAGAGAGAGACTATACTCTCCTGTTTATAATATAATAGACTTCATAGAGAGAGAGAGACTATACTCTGCTGTTTATAATATAATAGACTTCATAGGGAGAGAGAGAGACTATACTCTCCTGTTTATAATATAATAGTCTTCATAGAGAGAGAGAGAGACTATACTCTCCTGTTTATAATATAATAGTCTTCATAGGGAGAGAGAGAGAGAGACTATAGCTGTTTATAATATAATAGTCTTATACTGTTTATAATATAATAGTCTCTGCTGTTTATAATATAATAGACTTCATAGAGAGAGAGAGACTATACTCTCCTGTTTATAATATAATAGTCTTCATAGGGAGAGAGAGAGACTATACTCTCCTGTTTATAATATAATAGTCTTCATAGAGAGAGAGAGAGAGACTATACTCTCCTGTTTATAATTTATAACTATACTCTCCTGTTTATAATATAATAGTCTTCATAGAGAGAGAGAGAGAGACTATACTCTCCTGTTTATAATATAATAGTCTTCATAGGAGAGAGAGAGAGACTATACTCTCCTGTTTATAATATAATAGTCTTCATAGAGAGAGAGAGACTATACTCTGCTGTTTATAATATAATAGAGAGAGAGAGACTATACTCTGCTGTTTATAATATAATAGTCTTCATAGGGAGAGAGACTATACTCTGCTGTTTATAATATAATAGACTTCATAGAGAGAGAGAGACTATACTCTCCTGTTTATAATATAATAGTCTTCATAGAGAGAGAGAGAGACTATACTCTGCTGTTTATAATATAATAGTCTTCATAGGGAGAGAGAGACTATACTATCCTGTTTATAATATAATAGTCTTCATAGGGAGAGAGAGAGAGAGACTATACTCTCCTGTTTATAATATAATAGTCTTCATAGAGAGAGAGAGAGAGACTATACTCTCCTGTTTATAATATAATAGTCTTCATAGGGAGAGAGAGAGAGACTATACTCTCCTGTTTATAATATAATAGTCTTCATAGGGAGAGAGAGAGAGACTATACTCTCCTGTTTATAATATAATAGTCTTCATAGGGAGAGAGAGAGAGAGACTATACTCTGCTGTTTATAATATAATAGACTTCATAGGAGAGAGAGAGAGAGAGAGACTATACTCTCCTGTTTATAATATAATAGTCTTCATAGAGAGAGAGAGAGACTATACTCTCCTGTTTATAATATAATAGTCTTCATAGGGAGAGAGACTATACTCTCCTGTTTATAATATAATAGTCTTCATAGGGAGAGAGAGAGACTATACTCTGCTGTTTATAATATAATAGTCTTCATAGGGAGAGAGACTATACTCTGCTGTTTATAATATAATAGACTTCATAGGGAGAGAGAGAGAGACTATACTATCCTGTTTATAATATAATAGTCTTCATAGAGAGAGAGAGAGAGACTATACTCTGCTGTTTATAATATAATAGTCTTCATAGGGAGAGAGACTATACTCTCCTGTTTATAATATAATAGACTTCATAGAGAGAGAGAGAGAGACTATACTCTCCTGTTTATAATATAATAGTCTTCATAGAGAGAGAGAGAGAGACTATACTCTCCTGTTTATAATATAATAGTCTTCATAGAGAGAGAGAGACTATACTCTGCTGTTTATAATATAATATAACTATACTTCCTGTTTATAATATAATAGTCTTCATAGGGAGAGAGAGACTATAGACTATAATAGTCTTCCTGTTTATAATATAATAGTCTTCATAGGAGAGAGAGAGAGAGAGAGACTATACTCTGCTGTTTATAATATAATAGTCTTCATAGAGAGAGAGAGAGACTATACTATCCTGTTTATAATATAATAGTCTTCATAGAGAGAGAGAGAGAGACTATACTCTGCTGTTTATAATATAATAGTCTTCATAGGAGAGAGAGAGACTATACTCTCCTGTTTATAATATAATAGTCTTCATAGAGAGAGAGAGAGAGACTATACTCTGCTGTTTATAATATAATAGTCTTCATAGGAGAGAGAGAGAGAGACTATACTCTCCTGTTTATAATATAATAGTCTTCATAGAGAGAGAGACTATACTCTGCTGTTTATAATATAATAGTCTTCATAGGAGAGAGAGACTATACTCTGCTGTTTATAATATAATAGTCTTCATAGGGAGAGAGAGAGAGAGAGAGACTATACTCTGCTGTTTATAATATAATAGTCTTCATAGGGAGAGAGAGAGAGAGACTATACTCTCCTGTTTATAATATAATAGTCTTCATAGGAGAGAGAGAGAGACTATACTCTCTGTTTATAATATAATAGTCTTCATAGGGAGAGAGACTATACTCTGCTGTTTATAATATAATAGACTTCATAGGGAGAGAGACTATACTCTGCTGTTTATAATATAATAGTCTTCATAGAGAGAGAGAGAGAGACTATACTCTCCTGTTTATAATATAATAGTCTTCATAGGGAGAGAGAGAGAGAGACTATACTACTCCTGTTTATAATATAATAGTCTTCATAGAGAGAGAGAGACTATACTCTCCTGTTTATAATATAATAGTCTTCATAGAGAGAGAGAGAGACTATACTCTCCTGTTTATAATATAATAGTCTTCATAGGGAGAGAGAGACTATACTCTCCTGTTTATAATATAATAGTCTTCATAGAGAGAGAGAGAGAGAGAGACTATACTCTCCTGTTTATAATATAATAGACTTCATAGGGAGAGAGAGAGACTATACTCTCCTGTTTATAATATAATAGTCTTCAGCGCTCTGGGAGGAGGATGTCAACCGTGAGAGAGAGAGACTATACTCTCCTGTTTATAATATAATAGTCTTCATATAATAGTCTTCATAGGGAGAGAGACTATACTCTCCTGTTTATAATATAATAGTCTTCATAGGGAGAGAGAGAGACTATACTCTCCTGTTTATAATATAATAGTCTTCATAGAGAGAGAGAGACTATACTCTGCTGTTTATAATATAATAGTCTTATACTATACTCTCCTGTTTATAATATAATAGTCTTCATAGGGAGAGAGAGAGAGAGACTATACTCTGCTGTTTATAATATAATAGTCTTCATAGAGAGAGAGAGACTATACTCTCCTGTTTATAATATAATAGTCTTCATAGAGAGAGAGAGAGAGACTATACTCTCCTGTTTATAATATAATAGTCTTCATAGAGAGAGAGAGAGAGACTATACTCTCCTGTTTATAATATAATAGTCTTCATAGAGAGAGAGAGAGACTATACTCTCCTGTTTATAATATAATAGTCTTCATAGTCTTCAGAGAGAGAGACTATACTCTCCTGAGAGAGACTATCTTCTGTTTATAATATAAGAGAGAGAGAGACTATACTCTCCTGTTTATAATATAATAGTCTTCATAGAGAGAGAGAGAGAGACTATACTCTCCTGTTTATAATATAATAGAGAGAGACTATACTCTCCTGTTTATAATATAATAGTCTTCATAGAGAGAGAGAGAGACTATACTCTCCTGTTTATAATATAATAGTCTTCATAGAGAGAGAGAGAGAGAGACTATACTCTCCTGTTTATAATATAATAGTCTTCATAGAGAGAGAGAGACTATACTCTGCTGTTTATAATATAATAGTCTTCATAGAGAGAGACTCTAGGAAAGATACTCTCTGTTTATAATATAATAGAGACTATACTATCCTGTTTATAATATAATATAGAGAGAGAGAGAGAGACTTCATAGAGAGAGAGAGAGACTATACTCTGCTGTTTATAATATAATAGTCTTCATAGAGAGAGAGAGACTATACTCTCCTGTTTATAATATAATAGTCTTCATAGAGAGAGAGAGAGACTAATAGTCTTCATAGGGAGAGAGAGAGACTATCCTGTTTATAATATAATAGTCTTCATAGGGAGAGAGAGAGAGAGACTATACTCTCCTGTTTATAATATAATAGTCTTCATAGAGAGAGAGAGAGAGACTATACTCTCCTGTTTATAATATAATAGTCTTCATAGAGAGAGAGAGACTATACTCTCCTGTTTATAATATAATAGTCTTCATAGGGAGAGAGAGAGAGAGACTATACTCTCCTGTTTATAATATAATAGTCTTCATAGAGAGAGAGAGAGACTATACTCTCCTGTTTATAATATAATAGTCTTCATAGGGAGAGAGAGACTATACTCTCCTGTTTATAATATAATAGTCTTCATAGACTATACTCTCCTGAGAGAGAGAGACTATACTCTCCTGTTTATAATATAATAGTCTTCATAGAGAGAGAGACTATACTCTCCTGTTTATAATATAATAGTCTTCATAGAGACTATACTCTCCTGTTTATAATATAATAGAGAGAGAGACTATACTCTCCTGTTTATAATATAATAGTCTTCATAGAGAGAGAGACTATACTCTCCTGACTTATAGGGAGAGAGACTATACTCTCCTGTTTATAATATAATAGTCTTCATAGGAGAGAGAGAGACTATACTCTCCTGTTTATAATATAATAGTCTTCATAGAGAGAGAGAGAGACTATACTCTCCTGTTTATAATATAATAGTCTTCATAGAGAGAGAGAGAGAGACTATACTATCCTGTTTATAATATAATAGTCTTCATAGAGAGAGAGAGACTATACTATCCTGTTTATAATATAATAGTCTTCATAGAGAGAGAGACTATACTCTGCTGTTTATAATATAATAGTCTTTAGAGAGAGAGAGACTATAGAGAGAGAGAGAGAGACTATACTCTCCTGTTTATAATATAATAGTCTTCATAGAGAGAGAGAGACTATACTATCCTGTTTATAATATAATAGTCTTCATAGGAGAGAGAGAGACTATACTCTCCTGTTATAATATAATAGTCTTCATAGGAGAGAGAGACTATACTCTCCTGTTTATAATCTTCTGTTTATAATATAATAGAGAGAGAGAGAGAGACTATACTCTCCTGTTTATAATATAATAGTCTTCATAGAGAGAGAGAGAGAGAGACTATACTATCCTGTTTATAATATAATAGTCTTCATAGGGAGAGAGAGAGAGAGACTATACTCTCCTGTTTATAATATAATAGTCTTCATAGGGAGAGAGAGAGACTATACTCTCCTGTTTATAATATAATAGTCTTCATAGAGAGAGAGACTATACTATCCTGTTTATAATATAATAGTCTTCATAGAGAGAGAGAGAGACTATACTCTGCTGTTTATAATATAATAGTCTTCATAGAGAGAGAGAGAGAGACTATACTATCCTGTTTATAATATAATAGTCTTCATAGAGAGAGAGAGAGAGACTATACTCTCCTGTTTATAATATAATAGTCTTCATAGAGAGAGAGAGAGACTATACTCTGCTGTTTATAATATAATAGTCTTCATAGGGAGAGAGACTATACTCTCCTGTTTATAATATAATAGTCTTCATAGAGAGAGAGAGAGACTATACTCTCCTGTTTATAATATAATAGTCTTCATAGAGAGAGAGAGAGAGACTATACTCTCCTGTTTATAATATAATAGTCTTCATAGAGAGAGAGAGACTATACTCTGCTGTTTATAATATAATAGTCTTCATACTATCCTGTTTATAATATAATAGTCTTCATAGAGAGAGAGAGAGAGACTATACTATCCTGTTTATAATATAATAGTCTTCATAGAGAGAGAGAGAGACTATACTATCCTGTTTATAATATAATAGTCTTCATAGGGAGAGAGAGAGAGACTATACTGTTTATAATATAATAGTTTATAATATAATAGTCTTCATAGGGAGAGAGAGAGAGAGACTATACTCTGCTGTTTATAATATAATAGTCTTCATAGAGAGAGAGAGAGAGAGAGACTATACTCTCCTGTTTATAATATAACTTCATAGTCTTCATAGAGAGAGAGAGAGACTATACTCTCCTGTTTATAATATAATAGTCTTCATAGGGAGAGAGACTATACTCTGCTGTTTATAATATAATAGAGAGAGAGAGAGACTATACTCTCCTGTTTATAATATAATAGTCTTCATAGGGGAGAGAGAGAGAGAGACTATACTGTTTATAATATAATAGACTTCATAGGAGAGAGAGAGAGAGACTATACTCTGTTTATAATATAATAGTCTTCATAGAGAGAGAGAGACTATACTCTCCTGTTTATAATATAATAGTCTTCATAGAGAGAGAGAGAGAGACTATACTCTGCTGTTTATAATATAATAGTCTTCATAGGGAGAGAGACTATACTCTCCTGTTTATAATATAATAGTCTTCATAGAGAGAGAGAGAGAGACTATACTCTGCTGTTTATAATATAATAGTCTTCATAGGGAGAGAGACTATACTCTCCTGTTTATAATATAATAGTCTTCATAGGGAGAGAGAGAGAGAGACTATACTCTCCTGTTTATAATATAATAGTCTTCATAGAGAGAGAGAGAGACTATACTCTCCTGTTTATAATATAATAGTCTTCATAGAGAGAGAGAGAGACTATACTCTCCTGTTTATAATATAATAGTCTTCATAGGGGAGAGAGAGAGAGAGAGAGACTATACTCTCCTGTTTATAATATAATAGTCTTCATAGAGAGAGAGAGAGACTATACTCTGCTGTTTATAATATAATAGTCTTCATAGAGAGAGAGAGAGACTATACTCTGCTGTTTATAATATAATAGAGACTATACTATATCCTGTTTATAATATAATAGTCTTCATAGAGAGAGAGAGAGAGACTATACTCTCCTGTTTATAATATAATAGTCTTCATAGAGAGAGAGAGAGAGACTATACTCTGCTGTTTATAATATAATAGTCTTCATAGAGAGAGAGAGAGAGAGAGAGACTATACTATCCTGTTTATAATATAATAGTCTTCATAGAGAGAGAGAGACTATACTATCCTGTTTATAATATAATAGTCTTCATAGGAGAGAGAGAGAGAGACTATACTATCCTGTTTATAATATAATAGTCTTCATAGAGAGAGAGAGAGACTATACTCTCCTGTTTATAATATAATAGTCTTCTGTTTATAATATAATAGGGAGAGAGACTATACTCTCCTGTTTATAATATAATAGACTTCATAGAGAGAGAGAGAGAGAGACTATACTCTCCTGTTTATAATATAATAGTCTTCATAGGGAGAGAGAGAGACTATACTATCCTGTTTATAATATAGTCTTCATAGTCTTCTGTTTATAATATAATAGAGAGAGAGAGACTATACTCTGCTGTTTATAATATAATAGTCTTCATAGAGAGAGAGAGAGACTATACTATCCTGTTTATAATATAATAGTCTTCATAGAGAGAGAGAGAGAGAGACTATACTCTGCTGTTTATAATATAATAGTCTTCATAGAGAGAGAGACTATACTCTGCTGTTTATAATATAATAGTCTTCATAGAGAGAGAGAGACTATACTCTCCTGTTTATAATATAATAGTCTTCATAGAGAGAGAGAGAGAGACTATACTCTGCTGTTTATAATATAATAGTCTTCATAGAGAGAGAGAGAGAGAGACTATACTATCCTGTTTATAATATAATAGTCTTCATAGAGAGAGAGAGACTATACTCTGCTGTTTATAATATAATAGTCTTCATAGAGAGAGAGACTATACTATCCTGTTTATAATATAATAGTCTTCATAGAGAGAGAGAGAGACTATACTATCCTGTTTATAATATAATAGTCTTCATAGAGAGAGAGAGACTATACTATCCTGTTTATAATATAATAGTCTTCATAGAGAGAGAGACTATACTCTGATGTTTATAATATAATAGTCTTCATAGGGAGAGAGAGAGAGACTATACTATCCTGTTTATAATATAATAGTCTTCATAGAGAGAGAGAGAGAGAGAGACTATACTCTGCTGTTTATAATATAATAGTCTTCATAGAGAGAGAGAGAGAGAGAGACTATACTATCCTGTTTATAATATAATAGTCTTCATAGGGAGAGAGAGAGAGAGAGAGACTATACTCTCCTGTTTATAATATAATAGTCTTCATAGAGAGAGAGAGAGAGAGACTATACTCTGCTGTTTATAATATAATAGTCTTCATAGGGAGAGAGACTATACTCTCCTGTTTATACTATAATAGTCTTCATAGAGAGAGAGAGAGAGACTATACTCTGCTGTTTATAATATAATAGTCTTCATAGGGAGAGACTATACTCTCCTGTTTATAATATAATAGTCTTCATAGAGAGAGAGAGAGAGACTATACTCTCCTGTTTATAATATAATAGTCTTCATAGAGAGAGAGAGAGAGACTATACTATCCTGTTTATAATATAATAGTCTTCATATAGAGAGAGACTCACCCTAGCCCCAAAGACCTTCACTCATGTATACGGTCTTGTGTCAGGATGTCTGGTTCTCCAAACATCCACTAGGTCAAACTGATTAATGATGTCCCTTAACGCCCCCACTGAGCCTGAATGAGGCTCCTCCTCATTTGTCTTTCATAAAAATCCATTGTGCAGTTCCAGTCCCCGCTGAACACCATCGTCTCCTCTCTTCATGGCCAGACCCGGTGCAAAAGGACTGCCACCCCTGCACTAACCCGGTGCAAAAGGACTGCCACCCTGCACTAACCCGGTGCAAAAGGACTGCCACCCCTGCACTAACCCGGTGCAAAAGGACTGCCACCCTGCACTAACCCGGTGCAAAAGGACTGCCACCCTGCACTAACCCGGTGCAAAAGGACTGCCACCCTGCACTAACCCGGTGCAAAAGGACTGCCACCCTGCACTAACCCGGTGCAAAAGGACTGCCACCCTGCACTAACCTGGTGCAAAAGGACTGCCACCCTGCACTAACCCGGTGCAAAAGGACTGCCACCCTGCACTAACCCGGTGCAAAAAGGACTGCCACCCTGCACTAACCCGGTGCAAAGGACTGCCACCCTGCACTAACCTGGTGCAAAAGGACTGCCACCCTGCACTAAACCGGTGCAAAAGGACTGCCACCCTGCACTAACCCGGTGCAAAAGGACTGCCACCCTGCACTAACCCGGTGCAAAAGGACTGCCACCCTGCACTAACCCGGTGCAAAAGGACTGCCACCCTGCACTAACCCGGTGCAAAAGGACTGCCACCCTGCACTAACCCGGTGCAAAAGGACTGCCACCCTGCACTAACCCGGTGCAAAAGGACTGCCACCCTGCACTAACCCGGTGCAAAGGACTGCCACCCTGCACTAACCCGGTGCAAAAAGGACTGCCACCCTGCACTAACCCGGTGCAAAAGGACTGCCACCCTGCACTAACCCGGTGCAAAAGGACTGCCACCCTGCACTAACCCGGTGCAAAAGGACTGCCACCCTGCACTAACCCGGTGCAAAAGGACTGCCACCCTGCACTAACCCGGTGCTAAAAGGACTGCCACCCTGCACTAACCCGGTGCTAAAAGGACTGCCACCCTGCACTAACCCGGTGCAAAAGGACTGCCACCCTGCACTAACCCGGTGCAAAAGGACTGCCACCCTGCACTAACATTTGTTCCATGGCTCAACACACTTGCCCCTTTCCACCAGAGCTCCCAATCGACTTCATTCACCACATCACTATGGGTCTCCTGCAGAAACAACACCTGTACTTTTGTTAGTTTTACATATTCACCCAACTCACTCCTCTTTCCCGCCTCTCTGGCACCATTTATATTAAGCAAGCCTACCCGAAGTCTCCATAAGAAGTGGGAGAAAAGCCAGCAAAGAAAGAGACCAATAGCTCAAAAAGCTCAAAAAAGCCCCAGTGTCAGAAAGAAACGATGAATCTAAACAGCGTCTGAAGGTAGACCCTTACACACGGTTGTGACCCACTTCCTCAACCTAAAACGTTTCCTGAATGAGAGGACAGCATGCCCCTCATTTTTCATCACATGTTGTACTAATCTTAGTAACTTTCCCGGATTGCAAAAAAAAAAAGCTTAAAGATTAACCTTCTTTTTCCCTTTAGTCTCATTCAGGAACCTTTACTATTACCTCACCGTGTACTTTGACCCCTCTGCCTGACTGGCTATCAGCTCTGGACCCATTGAGAATGAGTCTGAAAAGAAAACCTCCTCATCGTCCTCTTCCTCAGACTCACCTTCCTCATCTCCATCTCCCATCCTGACCACCTGCCCTTTCTCTCTATTCGCCTCTTCCCTCCCACCTCCTTTCTTCTCCCCCTTTTTCCTCTTCTGCATGACACCCCCCTCCTCACCCATAGTCGCTTACCCTTCCCCACTATACTCTCCTCATCCACTAGCATAACCTGACTAGACCCAGCCTCATCTACACCACCATCCATAACATGACGATACCGAGTCTCAGCTACACCACCATCCATAGCATGACTGTGCTTCTACACCTGCATTGCTTGCTGTTTGGGGTTTTAGGCTGGGTTTATGTACAGCACTTTGAGATATCAGCTGATGTAAGAAGGGCTATATAAATATATTTATTTTGATGACTAGATCCAGCCACATCTACACCACCATCCTTAACATGACTTGACCCAGCCTCATCTACATCACCATCCCTAGCATGACTAGGCCCACCTATGCTGCCTGCATCTCATGGCCCCCTTCCCGTTGACCTCGATTTCCCCCACTGGCGCTTGTACCCTCACCTTGTCTACAGCCTTTATGTGGGCACGCAAAGCTCTTATGCTCCAAGTCCCCACACTCAAAGCACTGCAGACTATCTTTGCTGGCAAACCCCGTGTAGAGCCCCTCCCTATGCCTCACTTTAAAATGCACATTTTAACTGTTGCTCATTGTTATTCAGAAACATGAACACTTGCCTCCGGAACGAAACAACATGCTTAACGACATCTGCCTGAAAACCTGCCGACACGAAAACCGCAAGCAAACTTACGAAAACGACTCGGCTCTTTCCAGATTTGATCATCCGTAATTAACTGAAGCAGATTCGCAACTACCACCCTTGTCGAAGGAGTCGAAAGAGGAGAAATCGACACCAACACATCCCTTAGAAATATTCCACTAGCAATCAGTCTACCCACTAAATTTACTCTTTTCATGAACACAACCACAGCTTTGTTCATTCTGAATGCAGAATGTACAGTACCAGTCAAAAGTTTGGACACACCTACTCATTCAAGGGTTTTTCTTTAGTTTTACTATTTTCTACATTGTAGAATAATGGTGAAGACATCATCTATGAAATAACACATATGGAATCATGTAGTAACCAAAAAAAGTGTTAAACCAATCAAAATATATTTTATATTTGACATTCTTCAAAGTAGCCACCCTTTGCATTGATGATCGCTTTGCACACTCTTGGCGTTCTCTCAACCAGATTCATGAGGTAGTCACCTGGAATGCATTTCAATTAACAGGTGGGCCTTGTTAAAAGTTAAATAGTGGAATTTCTTTCCTCAATGTGTTTGAGCCAATCAGTTGTGTTGTGACAAGGTAGGGTTGGTATACAGAAGATAGCCCTATTTGGTAAAAGACAAAGTCCATATTATGGCAAGAACAGCTGAAATAAGCAAAGAGAAATGACAGTCTGTCATTACTTTAAGACATGAAGGTTAGTCAGTGCGGAAAATTTCAAGAACTTTGAAAGTTTCTTCAAGTACAGTCGTAAAAACCATCAAGCACTATGTGGAAACTGGCTCTCATGCGGACCGCCACAGCAAGGGAAGACCCAGAGTTACCTCTGCTGCAGAGGATAAGTTCATTGGAGTTACCAGCCTCAGAAATGGCAGCCCAAATAAATGCTTCACAGAGTTCAAGTAACAGACACATCTCAACATCAACTGTTCAGAGGAGACTGCGTGAATCAGGTCTTCATGGTCAAATTGCTTCAAAGAAACCACTACTAAAGGACACCAATAATAAGAAGAGACTTGCTTGGGCCAAGAAACACGAGCAATGGACATTAAACCGGGGGAAATCTGTCCTTAGGTCTGATGAGTCCAAATTTGAGATTTTGGGTTCCAAACGCTGTGTCTTTGTGAGACGCAGAGTAGGTGAACGGATGATCTCTGCATGTGTGGTTCCCACCGTGAAGCATGGAGAAGGAGGTGTGATTGTGCTTTGCTGGTGATACTGTCTGTGATTTATTTAGCATTCAAGGCACACTTAACCAGCATGTCTACCACGGTATTCTGCAGCAATACGCCATCGGATCAGATTTGCGCTTAGTGGGACTATCATTTGTTTTTCAACAGGACGATGACCCAACACACCTCCAGGCTGTGCAAGGGTTATTTGACCAAGAATGAGAGTAATGGAGTGCTGCAACAGATGACCTGGCCTCCACAATCACCCGACCTCAACCCAATTAAGATGGTTTGGGATGAGTTGGAGTGCAGAGTAAAGGAGAAGCAGCCAACAAGTGCTCAGCATATGTGGGAACTCCTTCAAGACTGTTGTGAAAGCATTCCAGGTGAAGGTGGTTGAGAGAATGCCAAGAATGTGCTAAGCTGTCATCAAAGCAAAGGGGGGCTACTTTGAAGAATCTAAAATATATTTTGATTTGTTTAACACTTTTTTGATTTTTTGATTCCATGTGTTATTTCCAGGGTTGGATAGATTGCTTTCTAAATGTAATCTGTTAGTTACTAGTTACCTGTCCAAAATTGTAATCAGTAACGTAACTTTTGGATTACCCAAACTCAGTAAAGTAATCTGATTATGTTCAGTTACTTTTAGATTACTTTCCCCTTAAGAGGCATTAGAAGAAAACAAAAATGTATGTTACCAATTGAACAACCTCTATTGCAGGATAAATCAATGTTAAAGTTTTCATAGCTGGCCATATATGGATGTTAAATTTTACTTTATGGGTTGGTTATGTAGGCTTCTTCTAGCCAATCACTTTCTACTACATATAATAATTAGATTAAATTATATCTTTACATTAAAAACCATGTAATACCCCTTGATCTTCAAGAATAGGACTTGGAAAATTGGAAGTATAGATTAGCCAAATTGTTTTACGCGAGCATAACCCCAAAACTAAGGACTTATTAGACAGCCCTACTCTGTTGCTCATTGAGTCGAGTTGAAAAATAAATGCTGCACTCATGAAATGCCATGCTTTAAGCACTACTGAAAAGTGCTATTTACATGTGCAAAATTAATGTCATATGCTGCATTTGCTATAGGCCTATTGTTTACCTTTTTGTTGGTGATACTTTGATGTCTTGATAATATGCAGCTGTTTAAAGGGCAAATCCATTGATGAAACAATAACAAAATGGCCGCCCTGCCTCTGTTTTGCTTATCTCTTATTAACCATAATTTATTCACATGACTTTACTTTATAATATAAATATTTGTTTTATTTGATTACTTTATTATTTAATTCCAAGTCATCATCTCATATCTGTCTGACAAAATCACTATTTTAGTAGTTCTTCAAAGTAAATAAGGCATAGTTTAGGACTGCTAAGTATCAACTATCAATAACTTAGATCATGTATTTTCAGGCTCGCAAAGCAACTTTTTTCTAATCCCTCTAGATATTGTGTTCTCTTTTCTCTCAGTCTTTGTGTCTGTTCCGGACAAGTAAGCGAGCACGCAATGGATTATGGTCATTGTAGTTAATTACCTTGTTTTCTGCTCTAAACCATGTAGAATAGTGGCCTGTTGGAAACTACAACTTCCTACTACATCTTACACTGTTAAGGCTTGATCGAATTTATCTCTACAGAAACTGCACATCGAGCTCACAGAAAAACAACTGAACTAAATGGAATTCAAACAATTGAACAGATGTAGGTCAACGAGTTGTAAAAAAGAAATAATACCTGGAATGTCAGTTAATCGCTCAGCACTAATAGCCACATTCAGCAGTCCCTCAACTTGTAAGGCTTTTCATTGACTTGTCCTCTGGTCCCTCATTTCCAGCTTCTTTCAGGTTTCTGTTGTTTTTATTTGTTCCTGATTTCTTTGTATGTCCTCTCCATTACTCAGAGATAATGGAAGAGGCACTTTGGCCAGTTTGCCCCACAGATTCCTACCAAGCACTTTGCCTTTAGCCTTTATTTATGATTTAGTGACACATTTTAAATGGTTCAAATTGGAAACTGCAGAGAAATTACTTCTCTTCTCCCCCACACACACACACACACAACGCCACCATATATTTTCCCTGTGAGCATCAGCTCTTATCAAACAGAGGATAAAAAACCTCCCGCTTGTGCATTTTACCTCTGATTAAATTAAGCCTGGCTTGGTAGGCTCACCTCAGTATCTGTCATGCCTCACTAAAATGGAAATCCGCTTCTCGGAAGAGAAGGGAGATTAATGAATGCCCTTTGTAATAAACGAAATGGGAATCACAAATATGCGCAGTCATGAAATTTAATTGTGCTGCTTTCTGGTGACTGGTTTGGCTGGGCGGTGTGGTGTAGGGAGCGACGGAGAGGAAGATGAGGAGTAGGGAAGAAAAAGAGACTGAGAACAGGACCGGAGAAGAACGAGGTAGAGGAGAGGAGGCCGTGTGTATGTGGGTGAGATGTGTTTAAATGTAATGCACTGTCTGAAGGAACTAATGAAACCACTGTTTATGGCCCAACCAATTCTATTGTGTCCTCTCCTGAGTGGCCACAGAGGCTTTAAATCACACCGGTGCGCACATTCATACACACTCACACACATACACATACATTCATGCTCATAAACTCCCACGCTCATACACACACACGCACAGACGTTCATACACACATTTCATGCTTATACACTGACACACACATACACTCTTTTCTCACTCTTTCTTCCTCACTCACTCACTCACTCACTCACTCACTCACTCACACACACAGACACACCACCCTTCATTTACTTAATCAATTCCTTTTGTGTCACTAGAATTTCATTTGTCCCTTTCAAAAGGACACAAATATCGTCTTTGTGAAAGAGTGTTTGATGACTGTATGAATACACACAGGGCTTCACACCAGTCTGTCTTTGTACACTCTCTTTTGGACATTAGTGTTGGTCATATGAGGTGTTTTAATCGTTAGTTATTTGTATGCTTTAATGTTGTTCACACCGTGGGTGTTTTCATGTGGTTCTAGGAGCATCAATACCTTGCAGGGATGCTGTAAACCCCTCAGAACCACCCAGCAGCACTTATCAAAGAAACCCAGTACCATAACACTACTTCCTCCACCACACACACACACAGTGCACCACAGACAACCACACTGGTAAATACAATCAAAGCAAAAAGGAAAGTAAGTCCTACTAATTGGCTGCTAATTCTTGTGAGGACTGCGCCAGCTTGATAAAGGGACGATGCTGAAGCTCATTAAAGAAGGAGATGGACATTTACATTTTATTTTACAGCATTGTTTTTTTATCCCGCTTTATGAAGTTTTCTGCATGTGGTGTGTGGGCGGGGGGAAGGATGGAGGAGGGGGTTGTCTTTTGGAGCGATTGTGTTCTCCCTTTCAGCCAGTGGGGGTCTCAGCCTCGAGCACATTAGCAGCTCCATGGGCCTTTGTTGCCACCTAGGGTTCACTACTCTCCTCCCCCTCATCCTTGCTCTCCTCCTCTTGTGTGGGGGGAGTAGTCTCCATCTCTCTCCACCTCTCTCCTTCCAGACTCACATGTTGAGAGCAGCAGCAGCAGTGTGTGAGAAAGCAGGAGAGTGGTAGACGACAGGCTCTGCATGCCCTTTAAGAACACCCAACTCAATTAGAATAAAACATGTGGCATGTCATTATCATACATGTATGTGCTGCTGGTGCCAGAGGGCTGGTGATCCATGGAGAGAGAGTATGTGTGGGCGGAACAGTCTCTCTCCCTCTACATTTCTGTCTCTTTCTTCCCCTCCATCCCCTTTTCCTCCTACATATCTCCAAAGGCGAGTGATGGAGATATGCCAGAGCCTGTCAGTTTCTCTCTCACTCCCTCTTATCCCCTCTTCCTCCACCACTCTCTCCCTTTCTCCAGGCCCTTTGAGGGAAGACCTCTTTCTGGTGGCTCTCTCCACTCCACTCCTCTCCACTCCACTCCTCACAGAGCAAATATCACTCTGTCTGTCAGGGGGCCCTGACGCAAGGCCGGTCCCACTATCTCATTCTTCTGTTTCTGTGAGGGAACAGGCTCAGGGGTTCTGGTGCCAGATCTATTTGTGCAGTCTTGCGAACTCCTATGTTTGTGGTCATAATGGAAAGGGTACACCACAGCTTGTAGTAGTTGTTAGTTACTTGGCATTGTTCATGTCCTCCACAGCAGTGCAGTAATGATCATATCAGCATGTTTCCATGTTTTTATTAATGTGATTATTTAAACATGTTATGTACAGTATTTCACACTAGTAAAAATACTGAAAAAGCTCCCGTCTCTCTCTGAACACGTTTTACTTGTGTAGTGTTAGCTCCTTCAGTGTATATTGTGTAGTGCCGTCATACACCTGGCCTCTCTCTTTATCTCCTTCAGTGTATATTGTGTAGTGCCGTCAATCACCTGGCCTCTCTCTTTATCTCCTTCAGTGTATATTGTGTAGTGCCGTCATACACCTGACCTCTCTCTTTATCTCCTTCAGTGTATATTGTGTAGTGCCGTCATACACCTGGCCTCTCTCTTTATCTCCTTCAGTGTATATTGTGTAGTGCCGTCATACACCTGACCTCTCTCTTTATCTCCTTCAGTGTATATTGTGTAGTGCCGTCATACACCTGGCCTCTCTCTTTATCTCCTTCAGTGTATATTGTGTAGTGCCGTCATACACCTGGACTCTCTCTTTATCTCCTTCAGTGTATATTGTGTAGTGCCGTCATACACCTGGACTCTCTCTTTATCTCCTTCAGTGTATATTGTGTAGTGCCGTCATACACCTGGCCTCTCTCTTTATCTCCTTCAGTGTATATTGTGTAGTGCCGTCATACACCTGGCCTCTCTCTTTATCTCCTTCAGTGTATATTGTGTAGTGCCGTCATACACCTGACCTCTCTCTTTATCTCCTTCAGTGTATATTGTGTAGTGCCGTCATACACCTGACCTCTCTTTATCTCCTTCAGTGTATATTGTGTAGTGCCGTCATACACCTGACCTCTCTCTTTATCTCCTTCAGTGTATATTGTGTAGTGCCGTCATACACCTGACCTCTCTCTTTATCTCCTTCAGTGTATATTGTGTAGTGCCGTCATACACCTGGCCTCTCTCTTTATCTCCTTCAGTGTATATTGTGTAGTGCCGTCATACATCTGGCCTCTCTCTTTATCTCCTTCAGTGTATATTGTGTAGTGCCGTCATACACCTGGCCTCTCTCTTTATCTCCTTCAGTGTATATTGTGTAGTGCCGTCATACATCTGGCCTCTCTCTTTATCTCCTTCAGTGTATATTGTGTAGTGCCGTCATACACCTGGCCTCTCTCTTTATCCCTATACTTTCTATACTGGACAAATTAAGTCTTTAAGTGTTTGCTGGAGCTGCTAACAGAACATGACCAGGTCAGCATAGGTACATTAAAATCAGCCAGTCAGTCTATTTACAGTACTTAAGGAGCTGCTCTTAGCCTCAACCCTGGCTGTTTATGAGACTGTTAGCATGCGCTAGCTATTGGCCAGCCTGGCCTCTCCTCGCCTCCTGTCTCCCCATTGCCTGGGGATGAGATAGTAAATGGTGCCACAGGTAATTGGAAAATTGGCAGGCTTGTCCGAGAGATTTGGTGGATGGCACGGCCCGATACGTACGTCGGCCGAGGTTCACGACATGTTGTCCCCTGCAACGCTAGATTTATATCGGCCCGCGGGTGGGGCCGAAGGAGGGAGGTGGAGAACTATCCTGAGTTCAGGAAAGAGGAAGGCATTTTTTACCGGTGGGAGGCTGCATATCAAAAGTGCGTCCATAGAGGAGACACAGACAAGGTGTGTGTGAGTTACAGGGTGATATATGAACCAGAACTAAACTCTGGCCCTGGCTGATTTACGACTCCACTGCTAATGTCTTGCAGTTATCAAGCCTGGGAGATCCACTCTGCTTCGTAGTTAGGCTGCGTTCCACCCTATTCCCTATACAGTGCACTACTTTTGACCAGGGCTAATAGGGACTGCAATCTGATGTTTAAATACTCAATTGGCTCAATTAGCTGCTGTTGAAGTGCACTTGGGAGTTTGGGGAGATTTTCTCCTGTGTTATAATAACTACCATAGGAGTAGGGCTGGCACAATGACTTTATAACCATGTAACCGATGGTCAGAGATAAACACCGTCATGAAAATAAAATAACTGCCATAGCTGTTTTTTTTTGTGGAATGAACAGCTGACGGAAGACTGGACTGCTGAGCATTTGTGAGGTTGAGTCCAACTTTGTTTCTCCTTGCTGAAACAAGCCAGGTGTTT